>NC_086017.1:174744015-175047045 GCF_029281585.2 Gorilla gorilla gorilla
TTGCTAGTGAGTATGATGTTAGATGTTTCCTTACCAGATATTGCCTTTGTCATGTTATTATATTCTTTCTATATCTAATTTGTCTAACCATCAGATAAATATAAATCAAAAGCACAATAAGACATCACCTCACACTTGTTAGCAAGGCTATATCAAAAAGTCAAAATAGATCTCGTGGAGATGTGGAGAAAAGGAAACTCTTGTACATTATTGGAGGAAAAGTGATTGACGCAGTCCTCAGGGAAAACAATATGGAAGATTTTCTAAAACTAAAAAGTTAGTTAGAACTGTCATATGATCCAGAATCTCCACTTTTCGGTATATATCTAAAGGAAATGAAATTAGTATGTTCAAGAGATATCTGCACTCCAATGTTCATTGCTACATTAGTAACAATCATCAAATATAGAAACAACCTAAGTGTCCATCCATGGACCAATGAATAAAGAAAATGTGAATATATGCATACGCATGCTCACACACGCACACACACACACACACACACACACACACACGAATATTACCTAGGCTTCAAAAAGAAGGATATCCATCATTTGGGCCAACATGGATGAATCTGAAGTGTACCATGCTAAGTGAAATAAGCCAGATACAGAAAGACAAATTCTGCATAATCCTACTTATATTTGGAATTTAGAAAAGATTTATAGAGGTGTAGTTGGCAAATAAAATTATATATACCTTTAAAGTATAAAACATCATGTTTGGATATATCTGTACATTCTGAAATATCAAAATCAAGTTAATTAACATATTTATCACCTCACATACTTACAGAGATTAGAAGTGTAGTTACCATGGGCACCCTCACAGATACATCCAGGATCACAAACTGAGGATCAATACTTTGCATTCTTCAATCCAACCAAGTTGAAACTCAATATCAACCATCACAAGTCTACCCCTTATCAAATTAAACATCTACTGAGATTATACATAATCTTGAAATAAAGACAATAATAAGGTCACAATTATGCCTAATATAATACAACTATTCATCCTACAATGGGAAACACACCAATCCCCAACTCAAATGCTAAAACCAACACTTAAATTCTGATATGAAGTCAATAAATCTTATGTCACATGATAAAGGAAAAAAGGAAAAAAGTTTCATCAGAATTTACAAGCTCAGTGTCCCCAGCTTCATCAAGGTCCTCCCACACATCCCCATTCCAAGTTGCAGGCTCCCATTCTTTTCCAATCAATGCCTTCACATTAACAGTAGACACCTGCTGAGGCTGTGTATGCACCTTTCATTGCAGGTCAGCCACTCACATGATAAGAGCCTGTGTCTGATTATCCACACTTTCAGCTCTTTTTCTACAAGAGATAAGACTCACTCACAGCAATATTAGCAGATCTGAGGCTCAGTATCTGCTTCTGAAGCTGGGAGTTAGAATCCTAAGTTCATTTTCTTTCAACACTTTGTCCAGCGAACTTAGGAGCAACCAACCAACTTCATTATGTTTCTTGGTTCTCCACATATGGTCAAAGGTATTATGTATAGAGTCACTAAACTCCTTGCCTCTCACAAGGGGTGAATCAAGAGTGTCCAATGCATTTATTTTGCATAACTCTCCAAACAGTTCATGCCAAAGACTCTCAGTGTTCTCCATATTGTTAGATGTAGAGTCCTTAGCATTTTAGGGTCTAATCACATTAAGCAGCCAACTTCAGAAACCCCCAAACCAACAAAAGGACTCCATCCTTAATATTCTGTTCCTGTAGAAACACTCTTTGTATTAAAATCAGTATTAGGATTCTCTAGAGGGACAGAACTAATAGGACATATATATGAGTTTATTAATATGTTATATATTAATATAAATGAGTATATTATTATGATATATATATATGAGTTTATTAAGGAATATTAACTCACAGGATCACAAGGTCCAACAATAAGCCATCTGCAAGCTGAGGAACAAGAAAGTCAGCCCAAGTCCCAAAGCTGAAGAGCTTGGAGTCTGATGTTTGAGGGCAAGAAGCATTCAGCACAGGAGAAAGATGTAGGCTGGAAGGCTAAGCTAGTCTGGTCTTTTCCCGTTCTTCAGTCTGCTTTTTATTCCACCTGCATTGGCATATGATTAGATTGTGCTGACCTAGATTAAGGGTGGATCTGTCTTTCCCAGTCCACTGACTCAAATGTTAATCTTGGCAACACCCTCACAAACATACCCAGGAACAATACTTTGCAACCTTCAATCCAATCAGTTTGACACTCAGTATTAACCATCACACAGCATTATGAAAAGATAGGCAAAATTTTAAAAATCTAATATTTTTAATTTGAAAAATATCCAAAAATTAGCAATGCACATGAAGCTCAAACAAAACACAATATGAGAGTTTTGAAAGTCAATTTTAATATCATATGTATATGATATGTAATTTAGTGTATAAGACAGGGTGGTACTATAAGAGAATTAATACTAATATAAAATAAAGATTTCAAAATCCTGGACATTGTCACACTACAAAATTAAGAGGTCAGAGAGATAAGAAATAAATGGTAAGTAGAACAGCAGAAGTCAGCAGTTACTAGTGATTAAGAAAAAAAAGAAGTCTTCTCTCTCATAAGGTATGTTTGTTTTCACCTAGCATACTGTTTCATGGAAGTTTTAGACTGATGGCTCTAGCTTAATACGGAGGCTTGTGTTTACAAACTTAATATCTCATCTTATATGGTTATGTGATCACACCACAGACCAAGCTCTCTTGTCTTTGACATGGGTATAGAAATCAAAGCCTTTGGTCACAAGAGATCAGTAAATATTTCCATGAGAGGCACTAGTTTTAATATTTCCTTACCTCTTTGGATTTATTTTATAGTTTGTTTTGTGGGGAGGGGAAGAGGATAATTTCTTAATTTTTGGTCATACCACCCATTCGTAAACAAAATTGTTTATCTGTTGTCCAAGATTTTAGTTGTTTTGAGGAGTAATGATTTCTCATGTACTTTCTCTGTCATATTATCAGAAACATAAGTCCAATGTATATATTTTAAAGGATTTTTTATCTTAATTTATAGCATTGCACCAACATTCTCTTACAAACATAAAAGGTAAAGCATTATAAATTACATTAGTTTTCAAAAAATTCACTATATGGTTATGTATGCACAAACCTACATGAACTTTTAAAATTAAACTCATGCTTTGGTTAACTTTCGTATAAGACTGAGGCTATTCCATTTACATTGTTCAATAATGTGTATGTCTATGTCTTGCATCTTCTGAGATGGCAGTAAAGTTTTTCACTGCAGTAGCATGAATCGTATATTTTTTCAGCTTATTAAACTAAAGAGTTATAATAATAGTGTTAATCATGTTGACATCAAGAATAAAGAAAAAGGATGATAATGGCTGTAGTTAATGGATGTATGCATGATTATGCATTCATGAGTTTATTTATGTAAGAATATTCTTTGGGAATTTACTCTGTGTCAGAGTATGTGGTAGCAAATTGTGTTTGTGATACTCTGGTGATATGATAGATGAACGTTTCGTCATTAGGGATCTTACAGTAAATATAGCTGAAGTTGATGACAACTGTCAAAAAAAATAGTGGATAAATAGATGAATCAAATCTCTTTTTGGCATACTAATGAGTGACTGACATCAATCTTAGAAAATAAATTGATGAAGTAGCTGGCAGAAAATATTGGGGTGATGGTTGAAAAGGGGGTTATAAGAGACCAGTGGGAATAGCCATTTACGAAGAAATAAATTTTAAGTGTAAGACCATTCTGATTAGCAACTTTTCAAGGAGTAAAGAAAAATAAGTAAAAGCTTAATTTTTAATGAAATATTGTGAATAGACCAACAACAGGCTCTGAAATTGAGGCAATAATTAATATTCTACCAACCAAAAACAGTCCAGGACCAGGCGGCTTCACAGCCGAATTCTACCAGAGGTACAAGGAGGAGCTGGTACCATTCCTTCTGAAACTATTCCAATCAATAGAAAAAGAGGGAATCCTCCCTAACTCATTTTATAAGGCCAGCATCATCCCGATACCAAAGCCTGGCAGAGACACAACAAAAAAAAAAGACAATTTTAGACCAATATTCCTGATGAACATCAGTGCAAAAATCCTCAATAATATACTGGCTAACCAAATCCAGCAGCACATCAAAAAGCTTATCCACCATGATCAAGTGGGCTTCATCCCTGGAATGCAAGGCTGGTTCAACACACTCAAATCAATAAACATAATCCAGCATATAAACAGAACCAAAGACAAAAACCACATGATTATCTCAATAGATGCAGAAAATGCCTTCGACAAAATTCAACAGCCCTTCATGCTAAAAATTCTCAATAAATTAGGTATTGATGGGATGTATCTCAAAATAATAAGAACTATTTATAACAAACAAACAGCCAATATCATACTGAATGGGCAAAAACTGGAAGCATTCCCTTTGCAAACTGGCACAAGACAGGTATGCCCTATCTCACCACTCCTATTCAACATAGGGTTGGAAGTTCTGGCCGGGGCAATCAGGAAGGAGAAAGAAATAAAGGGTTTTAATTAGGAAAAGAGGAAGTCATGTTGTACCTGTTTGTAGATGACATGATTGTATCTTTAGAAAACCCCATCGTCTCAGCCCAAAATCTCCTTAAGCTGATAGGCAACTTCAGCAAAGTCTTAGGATACAAAATCAATGTGCAAAAACCACAAGCACTCTTATAAACCAATAACAGACAGAGAGCCAAATCATGAGTGGACTCCCATTCACAATTGCTTCAAAGAGAATAAAATACCTAGTAATCAAACTTACAAGGGATGTGAAGGACCTCTTCAAGGAGAACTACAAACCACTGCTCAATGAAATAAAAGAGGACACAAACAAATGGAGAAACATTCCATGTTCATGGATAGGAAGAATCAATATCATGAAAATGGGATACTGTCCAAGGTAATTTATAGATTCAATGCCATCCCCATCAAGCTACCAATGACTTTCTTCACAGAATTGGAAAAAACTACTTTAAAGTTCATATGGAATCAAAAAAGAGCCTGCATCGCCAAGTCAATCCTAAGCCAAAAGAACAAAGCTGGAGGCATCACACTACCTGACTTCAAACTATACTACAAGGCTACAGTAACCAAAACAGCATGGTACTGGTAACAAAACAGAGATATAGACCAATGGAACAGAACAGAGCCCTCAGAAATAATACCACACATCTACAACCATCTGATATTTGACAAACCTGACAAAAATAAGCAATGGAGAAAGGATTCCCTATTTAATAAATGGTGCTGGGAAAACTGGCTAGCCATATGTAGAAAGCTGAAACTGGATCCCTTCCTTACACCTTATACAAAAATTAATTCAAGATAGATTAAAGACTTAAATGTTAGACATAAAACCATACAAACTCTAGAAGAAAACCTAGACAATATCATTTTAGGACATAGGCATGGGCAAGGATTTCATGTCTAAAACACCAAAAGCAATGGCAACAAAAGCCAAAATTGACAAATAGGATCTAATTAAACTAAAGAACTTCTGCACAGTAAAAGAAACTACCATCAGAGTGAACAGGCAACCTACAGAATGGGGAAAAAAAATTGCAATATACTCATCTGACAAAGGGCTAATATCCAGAATCTACAATGAACTCAAACAAATTTACAAGAAAAAAAACCCTATCAAAAAGTGGGCGAAGGATATGAACAGACACTTCTCAAAAGAAGACATTTATGCAGCCAACAGACACATGAAAAAATGCTCATCATCACTGGCCCTCAGAGAAGTGCAAATCAAAACCACAATGAGATACCATCTCACACAAGTTACAAGGGCGATCATTAAAAAGTCAGGAAACAACAGGTGCTGGAGAGGATGTGGAGAAATAGGAATACTTTTACACTGTTGGTGGGACTGTAAACTAGTTCAACCATTGTGGAAGACAGTGTGGCAATTCTTCAAGGATCTAGAACTAGAAATACCATTGGACCCAGCCATCCCATTACTGAGTATATACCCAAAGGATTATAAATCATGCCGCTATAAAGACACATACACACGTATGTTTATTGTGGCACTATTCACAATAGCAAAGACTTGGAACAAACCCAAATGTCCGTCAATGATAGACTGGATTAAGAAAATGTGGCACATATACACCATGGAATACTATGCAGCCATAAAAAGGATAAGTTCATGTCCTTTGTAGGGACATGGATGAAGCTGGAAACCATCATTCTCAGCAAAGTATCACAAGGACAAAAAAACAAACACCGCATATTCTCACTCATAGCTGGGAATTGAACAATGAGAACACTTGGACACAGGAAGGGGAACATCACACACCAGGGCCTGTCATGGGGTTGGGGGAGGGAGGAGGGATAGCATTAGGAGATTTACCTAATGTAAATGACGAGTTAATGGGTGCAGCACACCAACACGGGACATGTATACATATGTAACAAATCTGCACATTATGCACGTGTACCCTAGAAATTAAAGTATAATAAAAAAACAACAACAACAATACAAAAACTGGATGAACTGTTGGTTAGCATCTTAGTGTATAAGAAATATTTACTATATTTTAAATATTTCAAAATAGGTTTTCCTAATTCTTCAATTTTTCCGTTTTGTCTTTTTTTTTTTACAACTTTTACTACATTTCCTACATCTTCCAACAGTTTTTTTTTGTTCCCTTTAAGCCAGCTCATCCAATTCAGTTTTTAAACATTGACCTTGATAATTTTATCATCTGCTGTCTCAGAAATATCATACTACAAAAGGCTATCCTTTGAAATAATTTTATTTTCTTCCACAGAGCTCTTCAAAATTATTTAATGTTTTAGGTCACACTTTATTTAGTACTTCTTGATTATCTATTTCTATTCAATACATCCTCACATCGTGGTCAGTGTATTCAAAGAGTAAGTGTGATCCTTCTACAATATTGTTAAATGTATGTGTTGTATGCTATTCAAGAGGGAGAAAGTGTATGATGTTATAAAGGAAGTAATAAACACCTCAACAGTAAAATTCACAAGTGGCTTACAGATGACCCTGTATCCTATCTGCTATTTGCTGAATGAATCAAAATATTTATCTATTTCCATCTCCAAACACTTAAAGAAGAACAAAAACTGTATTGTAGTTTTCACTAATCATTCATTTTATCGGACTTCCAGAATGTAACAAGTCCTCATTCTTGGCACCTAAATAACCTATGGTTGTTGGAATAATACTGCAAGCTCTTTTTAAACTACATTTTGTTCATATTACTCATAGGCTAATGAGTTGTTCTTCCCTTCAAATGCTTATATTTAAATTTTTATGCTTGAGAGGGTTTTATCATTTAATACATGCATGTTTTATGTTCTATTACGTTTCTTTCTGCTACAAGATTCTTAAATATATTAGAATAATTCTCTTGAAAATGTGAGTGAGAAATGATTTCTATTCTCTTAAGCATCTCTTTACTCACAGAAAGAGTTTATTTTTCTTTTTTTCTATATTCCTGAACAAGCATACATTCATTTCAGTGACTTAAAGTATATTGGCCCCAAATATCAGCTCCTTTATGTAACCAATATATGAATGTTTGATTTTTATTCATAATCTTGTTTCCGTGAGAGTCTCATGTTTCCTGTTACTCTCTTCTGACTTTGAATGAATGGGTAAATCATCTTACAACTATTTTGTGTATGAGTTTGGCAAGAATTTTATACTTACTGAGGTATTATCTAAAAATTATATATATATATAAATTCATGAGCTGCTGCACAATAAAACATTCATAAACTTCTGCACAATTTAACATTCACATTTTAATTTATCCAATTTTGAAATTTGGTTAAAAATTCTGATTTCTAAAACTTATCTGCCAACACGAATAGCTCTTCGACTTCTTTTCAGTTCTATTTTCACCTAAGGAAATCATTTGTCTAATCATGACATGTTTTTCTAAGGCAGAAATAATGGAGAAAACTACATTGAGACACATTGTAAAGTGGCTGCTTAGCCACTGTGTTGTCCATGTCATTAGACAAGTGGCTCACTCCCATACAGAAACCTGAAAAATTGAAAATAAGCACATACCAGTGACCTTTGGAGTCACTTGCAAGTACTTGTAGCTGGCAGTGATAAATTTACACTTTCTGAATTTTATGATACTTCATACATTTGCCATTTTATAGAATCATTATCACCATAATATTTCACTTCTTATCCAGTCTTTCTATATTATATTTTACCACAAAAGATCATCCGGGTTGATCATATACTTAGGAAAGAGAATCACATATTTTCAAGTGCCGTGCAATAGGGAAAAAGTTGATGTGGACTTCAAGACTCCACCATAACTAGACTGGACTATGGCATAGAAATAAAAATAATCTTAAACACAACACTTTAGGGAACTTTCCCTTTTCAGAAAGTTTTCAATAATTCGGAAGCTGTTCCCTTCTTGAACTATTATCTAAATATAGATAAATACTGGTTCTCTACAGATAAACAAAGCAGAGGGTCTTGATTTATTTATTTATTTTATTTATTTATTTTGAGACTGATTCACCCTCTGTCACCCAGGCTGGAGTGTAATGGCGCGATCTTGGCTCACTGTAACCTCTGCCTTCTGGGTTCAAGTGACTCTCCTGCCTCAGCCACCTCCGTAGCTGGAACTACAGGCAGGTGCTACCATACCCAGCTATATTTTGTATTTTTAGTAGACATATGGTTTCACCATGTTGACCAGGTTTGTCTCAAACACCTGACCTCAAGGGATCCACCCACCTTGGCCTCCCAAAGTGCTGGGATTACAGGCATGAGCCACCCCACCAGGCCTGATCTATTTTCTTTTTTTTAACATCTGAAGTCTTATGTGGTGCCTTTAAGCTTCTAGCTTTATATCCTCTATTGAAACCAGTAGTAACTTTATAATAACTTTATATTTACTGTAAAAATCAATTTCAATTATTGTTAAAATAATATATGCAACACTGTTTCAAAAATACCATGACAGATTTTTGTTTTGTTTTGTTTTGTATTTTTTTTTTTATTTTAGAAGGTAATATTACCTCTTTGGATCATCACCATGGTTCTCAAAAGAATACATGGCAATATTCACAGAAGCAGCCTTTACCAAATATCAATTATTTTCCTGCTGCTTTCCATTAAAAAAGAGAAAATAAACGAATTAGCACATTGGCCTATTCCCCAAGATAAGACTGTAGTTAAAGCAGTCAACTCCTTTTTATTCTGCTTTTCCCGGATAATTTCATGCTTTTGTTTTTTTTTTTCCTCAGGATAATGGGAGAGAGCATGTTATTAGTATACAATATATAAGGAGGTTGATGACCTATTGTTATGGTGTGGGGACCCCAAAATACTCCTAGAATTCATAACAAAAACACACATGCACACACACATGCACGCACACAAACACACACACGCATATACACTAATGATATATTCAGCAGACATTTTATAGTTTATGTTATCCTGTTTGCCTCTAAGCCAGTGATTTTAAATTGCTTTTCTGGTTATTTTTGTTTTGTTTGTTTTGCTTTCTTTTGTTTTGTTTTAATAACAGCTAACTTCTCTACTCAATGAAAAAATGGATTCAATGAATGTCAATGGCTCTACTATGGCATTTCTGGTTTTCTTGTTAGAGGTGGGATCAAGGACCACAGATATGCCAGATCCCTTCTCTTTTTTCCCTGAAGTTGCGATAAAAGTCCTAATGAAATGAAACAAGCAAATAAAAACAAACTAAAAACATGTTCCCTAACAGCACAGTTTTAACAACATTGGTATAAGTTTTCCATGGCTTAGAGGGAGTATCTCAAAACACATCTTGATGTTAGCTTATGCAGGAAAGGCAATGACATTTTCATTGTTGTTGCTGTAGATTTTTTATAAAGCATTCACTTCAGCTGTCGTTAGGGAGGTATTTGAAACTCAAACATTAACTAAAATAATGAGTTTTCACACATTTTTACTAAGTGATAATTGCAATATGAAAAGAATAAAGTGATTTTTAAACTGCTACATATTTTAAAAGAGATTTTTATTTTTTTTACATATTTAAGGCCATGATCCTTATTCAGATGCACACTAATTAAAGCTTTGTGCCAAAGAAAATGCACTTAAGATATAAGAAATATACCTTTATTATAAAATGAGTCTTGAAAAATGTGACAAATACGTCAGTATAAACTGACTGACTTCTTTATGTTGAATTAAAGGTCAAGAGCTTGAAATGTAGTTAGGAGGGCCAGACAGAAGAATATTAGGACCACAATGCCCGATAATATGTGCTACTCGGCTAACAAGTTAAAAGTATTGAAAAATAGCACACATTCAGGTCCCTGTACTATAATATCATGGATAATTTGAATCAAAGTATATCTTAAAACAGGATTTTTTTAGCACATAGAAAGAATGCAGGAAAGGGCAAGAGAAGGGAAAGAGAAGAAAAGGGGAGGCCAAATATTGGGTACAAATGTAATTCACAATAATCTAAAAATTATTCAAAGTGTGCTCTGTGTAATTATGCTAGAGGGAAAATACATGTGTTATGCCATTCTTTTGTTACTGTAAAGAAATAACTGAGACGGTAATTTATTTTTTAAAAAGACAGTTTTTTTGGCTCACAGTTCTGTAGGCTATAAAGGAAGTATGGTGCTGGCATCTGCTTCACGTGAGGGCCTCAGAAAGGCAATTCTCAGAAAGAATGCAAAGTGTAAAGCCAGTGCACCACACGGTGAGACCAGGAGTGAGAGGGTGGGGAGAGATGCCACGCACTTATCAAAAACCAGATCTGGCATGGATTCAGAGCAGAAACTCACTCATCACTAAGGAATAGTGCTAAGCTATTCATAAGGGATCTTCCCTCATGATCCAAATACCTCCCACCAGGCTCCATCTTCAACACTGAGGATGACATTTCAACATGAGATTTGGAGGTGACAAATATCTAGACCATATGTTCCCACCCCTGCTCCTCAAAATCTCATGCCCTTATATTGCAAAATGCAATTATTCATTCCCAATAGTCCCCTGAAGTCTTAATTTGTTCCACCATCAAGTCTAATGTCCTATGTCTCATCTGAGACTTTTCTTCTTCCACCTATGAGACTGTGAAATCAAAGTTATTTATTTCCGAGACACAATGGTGGTACAGGCATTCGGTAGATATTCCTATTCCAAAATGAAGAAATTGGTCAAAAGAAAGGGGCAATAAGCTCCATGCAAATCTAAAACCCAGCAGGGCAGCTATTAAATTTTAAAGCTCCCAGATAATCTCATTTGACTTCATGTCTTATATCCAGGACACTCTGGTGGAAGGGGTGGTCTCCCAAGGCCTTGGGCAGCTCAGCCCCTGTGGTTTTGTAGAGTTCAGCCCCTGTGGCTGTTCTCATGGGTTTGAGTTTAATGTTTGCAGATTTTCTAGGCACGTGATGTAAGCTGCCATTGGATCTATCATTCTTGGGTATGGAGTGGATTACAATTTTTGAAAATAGAATAAAATTTCAGTGACATGCAAAATTTACATTACTTTGAATAAAACAGTGCTGCTATCATGTCTTTAATTTTAAATTTGTCATAAACCATTCTGAAACTTTTTATTAGACTAC
The DNA here is from genome assembly GCF_029281585.2 of Gorilla gorilla gorilla. Taxonomy (NCBI): domain Eukaryota; kingdom Metazoa; phylum Chordata; class Mammalia; order Primates; family Hominidae; genus Gorilla; species Gorilla gorilla. Next base: position 174,755,654 of record NC_086017.1, read on the forward strand.
CTTATCATTTTAAATATTCAGAAACAATATAAGAATAATTCTAATATATTTGAAATATTACATTTTACTTTGATGTGACTTTATCTAAAAAAGAGTACCTGAAAATAGGAAAAAAATAAAACTGGAAAATTGAAGTATCTGCTTTATAAACATATAAATCTGGATTTGTATTTATGCTGCAAATTTATAAATTTGTACACATTATTTACCTTTTAGAGCCTCAGTATTTTAACTGAAAAATGGAGATATAGTATTTTTCATAGAAGTAAATTACATTAGAAAATATTTTAAAAGTACTAAGGTCAATAACTGGAATATAAGGAGAGCTTCATAGGGTATTACAATAGTTACTGTTTTAAATTCAACAGCTTTAAATAATGTTTCATGGGTTCAATGTATAACCCTGTAACTTTGTAGTTTTTCAGTTTGTTTCATGTATATAATCACCCAAAGTACTTCAAATTTTTACCTTGCTAAAGTGCAGACTTTAGTCAGCATTCTCTTATTAACAACAAAAGAAAGATCCTTCCTGCCTCCTGGGCTTCAGTACCTTTCACAGAGTGTCTCAGTTGTCTTACAACACAAGCCCAATGGTCATATGGCTTTCCTATTTGAATAAATGGGAAGCTACAGGAGTTCACACAATCCATTCCACAATATTCCCTCCAACCTTTTGTGAACAGTTGTATATAGTTTCTTTATTGTTAAAACAAGTGAAACAGAGAAAAACTAATAAAAACATAGTTGTTGATTCTGTAGTGGAACAAATTACATTTAAGTCATGTCCAGGTACATGGTTAGAGGATATCTTTTTGCACATGTCTATGTATATAAAGCAAATGGTAAAAATAGTAGTGTTCTTTAAATTTCTGAGTTTGAATAAAATGCATCCATAGAATGTTTTTGGAATATTTATTTGAGTGAAAAGTGATTCAATGTCCAAACAGAAATTTAAGATAAAAAATAAAAATGGAAAAAAAATAGATTCTGAGATAAAAGCCTTATTTATATCACAGATTTTATTATATTTAGAAGGCTGATGAATCAGAAATAACTTAATAAAAGATAATATTAACTAAGTTTAAAATAGTCAAAAATAGTTAAAATATTAACTTAGTTGAAAAATTAAGTTATACTTAGCATTATAGATGTCAGAACTAATCTATGAGCTTTATAGATTATTGAAAATGATTATAAATATGTTAAGCACTAAATATGAAAATAATGACCTCATTAACTCTCCTGAGGTAATGGTGACAAACTTGATAGTTACAGACAATCTAGTATAATATTAAATTTAAAATGTTGCTGGCATTAAGTATTGCTCTCATTCTACTTTTATAAGAAAACTCAACATTCTATTTTTTAATAAAATTATACTTATGAGTTTTACATTCCTTTTGTCCCATCATGTTACTAAAGAAATTTTTAAATGAGGATAATCTTAGCAAAAGGAGAAAAAGAGAAAACATTGTACAGAATGATTGATTGCTATGAAAGCATAACTATTTGTCATGAGAAATAAATGTCGGTTAAGTTCATGAGAAAGTCATTTACTTTTTAATGAAAGGAAGATTCTCAATCTGAAATATACTGAATGTATAATCGAATTAATATTGTACTAATGAGGGTTTATTGCTGATATATAAGCTTATTTTGATAATCCACAGATTATGAGTGTGATGTTAGGGTGTCAATTTTAGTTCTTTCCTGCTTTCTCTTGGGGGCATGTAGTGCTATAAATTTTCCTCTACACACTGCTTTAAATGTGTCCCAGAAAAAAAAAAATGACTCTGAGTTATATGCTTATACCTATCATTGATGCTTTTAATGATTCGAAGACATACAGAAAAATTAAAATTTTATATTTATACTAGAATTAGCTTTCAATACTGTATAACTTCGCATACCCATTACTCCTGGTTTCATCTTATCTTTCTCAATCCATTTGTCTAATAAATCTGATCTCTTAATTTGCAAAAATATTTCACATCTGCTGTTGAAATATATTGTTATATCTCCTTAATTATCCAAAAATACCCACCTAATCTTACTGCCAACTGACTACCTAGTCCAGGTTTTCTCTTTGCTTTGAGAACTCTGATATGTGTTTCACATTGTCTCCTAGTGTTCCAGTTGTCCAAAATTGCACCCTGTTTAAGGTGCGTTTATTATTTCCTTATCTCTACTCTCTCAACTTTTCACTCTTCTACTAGTTCTTTGTGGAATTACCCCATAAACTAGTAGTTCACAATTTCTGCTTTTGGGGGAACCAAACAAAACACATGGGTTCTAATCAAATGTAAATGAAAATCTACAGAATTTCTGCAAAAGTCAGCAGTTCTACAATGATAGCATATATTAATAAGCTCACTTTTAATCGTTGTTTAGCAAAAAAAAATTATTGTCTCTCATGAGATTATCATTGCCAATATAAAACTACAAAGTTTTTTAAAGTCCAAGCAAACAAAACATTACAATATCATTTAAAATTACATTTACCATCTCTTGGTACCAGATATCTATGTAAAAAGACTGCTTGCTGAATAAGCAAGTACTTTAGAATTGCTGAAAGTGGCTTCTATAAATCATTTATATACAGCTATGTAACTTGTACATTGTCAAAATTAGCTTTGACAGCAAACTGGGAGATGAAGTGTTGAGGCTTAAAACTGCCATCATTACCTAGATCAACTCTTCCAAGTATATATTCATATAAATGTAAATAAACATATATTCATGAATATATAGTGTGTGTATGTGTATATATACATACATATATGTGTGTATGTGTGTGTGTATATATATATTAACTATATATGTGTGAAACTTTCTCTCTGGTTTCATTAAGTCAGTGGGCTATGGTGGTGATTGGCTTAATTTTCATAGATACCTCGCAAATTTAATTTTCAGATTCTTTAACTCAGAATTGTGAATCGAATGAGATTTTTCTGTAAATTGTTTTAACATAAAATAACATATGTATTATTCCATATTAAATAGAAGTTTAAAATTAGATTTCTAATATTGTGTATGCATTTCTAAATACAATGGGAACACTAATAAAGTATGTAAAAGCATAATAAATGGCACACCACATATTTTTATTTTTATGTGTTTAATGTAGAATAGTTTTAAATTTACAGAAAAATTATCAAGATAGTTCAGAGTTCCCATATACCAAGCACTTATTTATCTCTATTGTTAACATCTTACATTAGTATGGCATAATTGTCACAACTAATAAACTGATAATGATGCATTACTTCACACAGTATTAAGATTTTATTAGCGTTTACCCAATATCATTTTTCTATACCAGCATTCCATCTGGGATACTACATTCATCATGTCTCCTCAGATTCCTCTTGGGTGTGGCAATATCTCAGATGTTCCTTGTTTTTGATGAACTTGGAGGATTTATAGAGTACCGGTTGGAAATTTTGTAGAATGTCCCCTCTACTATAATTTATTTGAAGTTTTTCCTTCATGAATACCCGGGAAATAGGGGTTTGAGGGACACAGACGCAAAACTAAAATGCTAATTTTATCATATGGTATCAAGGATACATTCTGTCAACATGATATATTACTGTTAATCAAAACTATGGTCATATTTTTCATTCTTTTCACTTATTCACATTATAATCAACTTATATATTGTTACTTTATAACGTTTGTCATATTTTTCATTCTTTACACTTACCCGCATGTAATAATCAATATGTAGTTACTTAATTTACCTTTAAATCAAATTAGAAAAGTAAAAAATAATAACTTTATTTATTCTTTCTCCAACACTTTCTTTCTTTTTTATAAGTATTTTCAAGTTTCCCACCCATATAAGCTTCCATCTGCCTGAAAAACTTCTAATGTGTCTTTTACAGGGAAGTTCTGGGAATGATTTTTTTTTCATTTTTGTTTGTCTGTGTAACCTACATTTCATTCAGTTTTGAAAAATAATATCATTGGATGTATGCACAGTATTACAGATGGTGAATTTTTCTTTCAACACTTGAAAAAGTTCACTATGCTCTCCTCTTGCCTGATGTAATCTGTACCCTTGTTTCTGGAAAGATAAGATGTTTTTCATCTAGCTTATTTCAAGATTTTCTTTTTGCTTGTGCTTTATTGTAGTTTCAATATGATATGCCTTATGTTTTGCTGCTATTTCCTGTTTTAGTTTGTTTGCTTTTATTGGTGGGAGTATTTATTCTGCTTGGTGCTCTCTTGTTTCCTAAATATGTAGCTTGCAGTCTGCCATTAATTTTGGAAAGTTTTTCACATTAATATTTTAACTATTTCTTTTGCTGCATGTATTTGTTTTTGTTTTTCTTTTTGTAGTCCCAATGTAAGTTATATCTTTGGAAATTGTCAAACAATTTTTTGAGGTTTCCTTTTTCTCTTTCTCTGTATTGTAGTTTGGGAAATTTTATTGATGAATCTTCATGATTACTAATTATTTTCACTTAAGTGGTGAGTATACATATGATGATACTCATATGATATGGACCCATCAAAGTAATTATTTATTTCTATTAAAATGTTTTTTATTTCTACTATTTCCTTTTGTTTTTTTCTTAAAATTGTGTTTTCCCTTTGACATTACACAGGCATTCTTGTATGCTATATCCTTTCTCAGTATAGCATTTTACATATTAATAATAGTTACTTAAAATTTCCTGTGTGATGATAATTCCAATATCTGCATGATATCTGATTTTGGTTCTAATTCTTGCTCTGTCTGTTCAGTTGTTTGTGCCTTTTGATGTTGAAAACTTGACATTGTTTGTTGGGTAAATAGATGCAAAGAGATATAGTGTGAAGGTCTATGTTAATATGATAGGGAATTGGACTGTGTTTAATGTTTACTGTTTATAGGTGTCAGAGGCTTCACATTTCATTGCTCTTTTCACATTGAATTTTTGCTTTTTTTCACATTGTATTTTTAGCCTTTATATGGAGTCTGTGACTTCCAGCTTTTTCAGATTTAAAAAACCTTTTTTAAGTAAAGTTCAAATTACTATTAAGAACCACCATTAAAACTACTTTAAAGTGTATGATTCAGTGGTTTTTAATATATGTTAAATCTTGTTCAATCATCACCACTGTATGATCATATAAATCACTCTGAAAAGAAATTCCATCTTATTAGCAGTTATGTCAAATTTTGTCTACTCCATATGTCTTAGCAACTACTGATCTACTTTCTGTTGTCTTTGCATTTGCCTATCTGGATATTTCATAGAAATAAAATTACACAAAAAATATGTGGCCTTCTATGTCTGACATATTTCACTTAGAATAATGTTTTCAAGATTCATCTATGTTGTAGTATATACAAGTATTTTATTCCTTTTTATGGCTGAATAGTATTTCATTATAAAGTGTTAAACTGTACTTGTTCAACAGGTAATGGGCATTTGGGCTATTTTAACTTTTTGGATATTTTGAATTTGCTGTTATGAACATTCTTGCACAAGTTTTTCTAAATGGTACAATTTCGAGCACTTTCAGTTTTAATCCCCTCTTACTGGATCTCTTTTAATGTGGTGGTAAGGTGTGGGGGAGAGAAAGCCTTCTATATATATATCATTCTTTTTGGTGAGATGTATCTTTGGGCTACAACTTGCATAAGTATTTCCTCATTGCAGTCTTTTTCTGCCCCATTTTTCCTACCTTGTTCCTGGCTGCAGTATATTCAGTTTATTTTCATGACCTTCTACTTGTCAACTACTGTATTAGTCCATTTTTATGCTGCTGATAAAGATATACCCAAGACTAGGTAATTTATAAAGAAAACTGCCCTCAGTCCCACCCACTGCCCTCTCTTCTGTGCTTATTGGTGCCCAACGTCCATAGGGGGCCAAGGCAGCAGGGGGTGGCTGCCATGTTAGCACTGCCCTGAGTGCGTGCACACCTGGCCAGTTCGTGAGGGCAGTGGGCTCTGTTACTACTTTTTTCTGAACCAGAGCAGGCATCAGGAGCGGGGAGAGGCCGGGGAGTGGGAGCAGGCACTAAAAAGCCTACATGAGCAGGGGAGCTTCCTGGACCCCCGAGAGTGCAGGGATGCTTGGGTCCAGAGCCATGGCTGGGTGGCCACAGCTGTGCCCGGGAGTGTGAGGGGGCTCCCACTCAGCCAGCCTAATAGGGAGCGCGGCTGCCGCCTGTTCCTGTCCCCCTCCAGCTTCGCTGAGCCACAGCCATGGCTGCACCTTCCCCACTGCAGCTGGCATCCCTGGAGTGGCTGCTCCTGACGCACCTACCGCTGTTGTCATTATGATCTCCATTTTCACATTAGTGCTGGTCTGTTGTATATAAACTGCAAAAGAGAGAGGGGAGGATGAAGGTATCTGAATTCCTACCCTGTTATGACTGGGAACTGTTAAGGTTATTCTGCGGTCTTCTTGGCCAAGAAGGGGTTCATTCAGTGGATGGTAGAGTAGGATTTTATTTCTAGTTCTCATTAGAAACATCAGTATGTAATTCAAAGAAAAACCTAAAAGTACTCTATAAGTATTAGCAAAAGAACTTACAGTATTCTGTCAAATATAATGTGTGATGTAGTTCTCTACTGCCAGTGAATGTGAGATGAGATTCCCATTAAAATGGAATCTACTAATTAAACCACATTTTGGCACTATGGAAGCTGGAGCCGATAAGTCATGAATTATATTCAAGGCTATGCAAGTTACCACATTTTTTTTTGTTTTCCTACAAATGGTTCCTTGATGGACTAACAAAATTAAAAGCTTGATTTTATTTTTTTTCTTAAGGACTTGTTATAGGCGACTTAAAAAAATAAGCTATACGTGTTTGACTTCAGTCCAGGGTTAAATATGGACTCTTTTCTATCATATGGTACACCCCTATGATAACTGTGTCTCTAGTTTGAACTCTAGTCAATAATCAAAACCAAATTTGTGAAAAATAAATAAATAAGGAAATTCTACCCTAGCCCAAATAGAGAATCTTAGATATGATACCAAGCGGTTGCCCATAACTCTCATCACTACCCAAAGATCTCATATGTGTTAGATTTGAATAGAGAAGCACACTCATTTAAAGGACTGATTTCACTGTTTTGCAACTTGTTGCAAAATAAGTGTTTGTTTTTATTATTTAAAACTGACCAAGAAAAGTTTGCCTTAGGGGTCATCTAAGTCCTTTTTTAGGACTTAAGTCTTCTGGTCCTTTTTCAAGAAAAAAATGTCTTAATGGCATTACTGATCAGGAAATGCAAGACACGTAATTCCACATAAGATAAGTTTAAACCAAAAAAAAAAAAAAGGTATTGATCAATCATATAGCAAAGTGGTACTTTAAACTTGTTTGATTTGAAGTCCGTGTAAACCAAAAACTCAACAATCATTAAGTACTCAGGATTATTACATTAAAAAATATGGTTAGTTTGTTTTTTGATCTATTCGTCTAAGGGCCTACTCAATTCTTTTCTTTTTAATACTTGATTTATTTAAGAGTCATGGAGATCTTTCTGTTTGTTTTTTTTCTTTAGACTTTTTCTTCTAAATATGATTATGCTCTAATTTGGACTAACCTTTCCTTTACACACACGCATTTTCCTAATCAATTCATTGCAAAAAGCTGGTATACACTTTCCAATTGCTAGGCAAAATTACAACCCATTTTTTCTCTCCCAAGTTTCTTCCTAACAGGTAACACGAAATCTTTGTAAAAACTTGTCTCAATTTTCTCATTCAAGCCTCTATTTAACTTTCATCACTCATGTAAAACTTACTTTGCTTTTCACAAATGCTAATTTCATACTTTTGTTAATTACCATTTTTCTTTAGCCAATTTTTACAAGTTATTTTGAAGTCACCTAAAAACAAAAAGGAGATAAAATATGTATTCTAACAATACTCACCATTTGAAAATTCTTATTCAAAGGAAAATAATTCACAATAAATTTTTATCTGTAGCAACACCGCAAAATTTGACTAAATAATTTTTATAATTTTGGTAAGTCCTAGCAAAGATACTAGTAAAATGTTAGGAAGGACATTGTTTTGGCAATGGTATCACATACTAGGTATACATTTCTCTGGTTTTTCGCTTTTCTTCTTTATTTCTCCTTAGTCATCAATTCTACTTGCATTCTACTTTTTATCCCTGGAAGGCACGTTTTTTTCTTTTTTACATGTACTACTGCAGAGTTGTGCTATTAGATTAGATTATTATGTGCTTGGTCATTCAAAAAGTTCTTGTGGTTCTTGGGACTACAATATGGAAGGTGAAATAACCATCTTTTTTTTCTTATTTCTTGCTATTTTCACTGCATTTGGCATTCTATATGGCTATATAAACATCTATTATCCTTTTGGTTCTCAGTTTTTTTGTTTTGTTCTGTTTTGCTTTGTTTTGTTTTTTGCCAAGTATATTATCCCACAGGGAAACATTGCAATTCCTTTGTTTCATTTTTGTTTCTATTATGCACTACTTATCTTAAGCTAAGTTTGTCAATTAGCATTCAGCACCACATATCATAGGAAGAAGAACATAGGCATTAAGTAGCCATATTTGCCACTTTTTCAAGCAGCTTTCATTCCAGGAATAGTTTTTTTTTTTTTTTCCTAGAGTTGTAATCAAGTTGCTGTTTTTTTCAAATCACGTTTTCATTAAAATTATTTATTAAATAGCACTGTGTAGTGGCCTGGAAATCAGTGGACCAAACTGGAAATCAGTACCAAAGTTGGCATTTTGCCACTATCTTGCTAAGGTAGTAGACAAATTCATTAACCTATGTAAACCTCTAATTTCTTAGCCATAAAATTAAATGGCTGGTTTAGAGAAAAAAAGCAAATATTTATATTTTGGTTTACATAGTGTTTTTACTGAAGAAAATGCATTTCATTTTCATTTACAAAAATTGTAGATGTCTTGGCTTGAATATTGTATAAATATCAATTACTTAAACTTATATTTAACCAAATATTTTGTATTCAGAGTGGTATTAATGAGGCTCCAGGAGCAGAACAAGCTATATCTTGAATAGCTTAAAAATATATATAAAATTTAATGGATACGGCCAGGTGTGGTGACTCACGTTTGTAATCCCAGCACTTTGGGAGGCTGAGGTGGGAAGATCATCTGAAGTCAGGAGTTCAAGACCAGCTTGGCCAACATGGTGAAACCCTGTCTCTACTAAAAATACAACAATTAGCCAGGCCTAGGGCGTGTGCCTGTAGTCCCAGCTACCCAGGAGGCTGCGGCAGGAGAATCTCTTGAAGCTGGGAGGCAGAGGTTGCGGTCAGCCAAGATCATGCCACTGCATTCTAGCCTGGGCAACAGATCAAGACTCTGTCTCAAAAAAACAAAACAAAATGAAATAAAAAAGAAACATTAATGGATAAGCAAGAGCAACCTAATTGCAATACAGAACGATAGTGCATATTAATTGACAAAACAGATCATGCTAAAATTGAAAGCACAAAGTGTTCATATGAAAGAGTGAATATTGTGGGCTGCAATAATCTGAGAAATAAGTCATAGACAATATAGCACTTTAAGGCAGAATCAAATCATATAAAGTAATTTAATAAATGACACAGACGTTATCATTTACCTATATATTTAGGGTTTGTGTGTTGATATTGAAGTTTTAATAGAAAACATTCATTTGCCAGAATAATATCTGTTTCATTCTTTCCATTTTTAATTTTAAAAGATTGTGCCATTCTAGTATCTTATTGCAGTTGCATTTTCCAGATTAATGAGATAAATTAGGATTAACTGTTCATAGTGATTTGTACATTTTCTTTTGTAAGGTGTTTATTCAAATTCTTGGTCATTTTTCTATGGAGTAATCTATCTACAATCAGATAACATTGTTATTTTTGTAATAATCCTTCTAAATTTGCTGTATAAATTGTTGAAATGACTACCTGAATTAAAGTTATGAGCAATTTTAAATTTACCTAGACTCCATAAAGGTGATTATTGCTTACCATTTTGCTTTACTTTCACTCATCATGTCAGGAATTATACCCAAAGTGTTTGAAACAGTAGTGCTTCATTTTACTGAGTTTGGTATACCTAAAACATGTATTTGAGGGAATAATATGTTATGTTAACTTACGAAGAAAACATATTTTTTAGTTAAATGTATGGAAATGGTGAGTAAAGAAAAGTTTTTAGTCTTTCTATAATTATTAATAAAGCAATAATACAACTGAATAATGCATGTTATAAAATGTCAACCAGGATTTGAGGCCAGATTTCAGTATATCTGTCATACTGCGAAAATAACTATTCTGAAGCTTTTTGATCCCCTATAAAAAGATATCATTATTGCAGGATTAAATTCTGTAATATAAGTAAATCATATTGCTCTGAAAATCATTCGTATTTTTGAAATAACATCACTGCAAACTTTAGGTCAATAAATAAATGAAAATATTAATAGGATGTAGTATAAAAGATGCTTTTTCAAAAGTGATGACTAGAACTAGAATTGTATAAATTTTAGAATGTAGAGAGATAAAATAAATTTGTTTAAAACTTATTTCCCTAGTAATACAAGAAAATAAACAAAAAGTTGGATACTGAGCATAAATATGGCCTAGGATCTCTTCCAAATCTCAATTTTTATATTTAATGAGTATTCAAACATTTACACTGCAAAGCTTTTTGTAAGTTAAAACAAGTGATAAAATGAAATGCATTAGGAGAAAATCTGTATTTGGTATACATTCATAGAAAAAATACCATTTAAATGATAATTTGAAAATCAATGAAAGTAGAGTAGATATTTTGTTTAGGGAAGGCTGAAACACACTTTGTGATGTGAAAAATATTCAGGTGAAACTGATTTTTAAAAAAGGTAATGGAAGGACATTGTCTTTAGGTGGACTGAATGGGCACGAAGAAAGAGAGGGGTGATTCAAAGATTTTGCCAGAGATGTTGGGTGAAAAGGGCATTAAAATTCAGGGAAGGATTTAGGAGTGCAAATCTAACCACAGGTTAAATTAACTAATGGTACTGTATATAAATTTAAAAAAAATAAAAACATTGGCCCATGAAATTTAATTGAAATACTAGGTTGTATATAATAATGCTTAAATATTATTTTGTAAAGACACAGTTGGAAACTTCTAAATAACTGACAGTTAAAAGAAGTTAAGAGTATTAACAATTAAATACATATACATTATATGGAGATATGCTTCTAACAGAATCTGAAGGTTTAGCCATTTCAAAAACTAAATATTTGAAAACATTTAAATATATAAAAGTATGTATATATTTCAATATGTAGTCTGCATATATTTTAACCATAATGTTATTCATTGAGGTAGCACTTGAGAAAAAGCGTGCTATGTGGTTTAAAATGATATAGCTTGCCTTTCACTCCACTTCACTAGACTATCTATAATTTTAAGAAATAATGTCAAATTGATTAATCATTTGGAATACAATTTTCTTAATATAATAGCTTTCACCTATTGTGATGATTCTAATTATAAATCTATAGACAAATGTAAAATAAGCAGACATTATTTTTATATTTAAGGGTGATGTGATAAAATGCAATATTTCATGTTAATTATATTATAAAATTGTTCTTAACATAATAAATGACATAAGAAATACATTAAATTTAGAAATGCTTTAATTACAGTCACGGCATATGGGGATACTGAAATGCATAATGGAAAAGTTTTAAGCCTGGTGGATTTCAGTCACTGTCAACTTCTAGGCGTTAACACATCTGGAGGTGGCACTTGGCCTAGTGCCACTATGAGTATCAATCACAAAATAGTAGGCATTTATTGACTATTCTAATATGCATTTCTTTCAGACTTATAAGAGGCTGAGTATCATAATAGCCAGGAGATTTTGTCTCGTCCTGATGTATGCACATGTTTAGCATATCTGGGAGCTACAGTGCAGTAGGCCAAGATCTAGGTTCTAAATCTAATCTAGGTTGAAAATGTTGACTTGTACTCACTTGATTTATTCTCATGTTGGCTTATTACTGGATCAGTGAATGAGTAAAAGAAAGGATACACAAAGTAATGGTACTGGTAAATGAAAATTGATTCCTGAGTTCTTACAAGTTTTTGCAAGTGAAGTAAAAAATGTGGGGAGCTGTACAACTTACAGCAATAAATCATCACTGACTTTTGTCTTTTATAGCATGTGATCTGAGAAAGAATTCAAATGTATCAGATGTGATACAATATTTGTCTTTCCTTTTTAAATAAATGGCTTGTTACAAATAAATGTTCAGCAGCAATAACTGTTGAAGTAAAATTTGTATAAAATACCCCACTTACATAAATACACATTCAATAATCATAACTTTATAACATTAATATAAACAAGGAAAATTAACATAAATAAAACTATATGCATCATTTGCTCTGCAGTAATGTAAAATTAACTGATTCATCATTAATATTATAAACCAGGCAGTATGACACACATTTTTTTCAGTATATTAAAACTGGGTAATTGCAGATAATAAAAAAAGAATGTAAAATATATAAACTCTCCAAAAGCCTTAGAAAAGTACAGTAGTGTATTACAATAATCATTCATTCCAAAGTCTTCCACTTGTCTCAAATTGGCCACAAGCTCTGTCTTAGAAGAACTTTATGACTAAATATAATATAATATGAGCCGGAATTATGTAGCTGGCACATCACATTACTTCATTAACAGCCTCCATCTGCTTTTCTAACTGAAATTTCTGATGATGATGCCAATCCTCTGTCCTCATTTTCATAATTGAATACTTCTATGGTTTGGATATTTGTCCCCTCAAAAATTCATGTTGAAATTTAATTTCCAATGTGGCATTACTAAAAGGTGGAGACTTTAAAATGTGATTGGGCCATGAGGGCTCTGCTCTCCTAAATGAATTAATCCATGGATAGATTAATGAGTTAGTGAATTAGTAGATCAATGGCTTAGTGGCTTTTCACAGAAGTGAGACTGGTGACTTTCTAAGAAAAGAGAGACCTGAACTAGGATGCTCAGCCTCCTCACCGTGGGATGCCCTGTGCCATGCTGGAACTCTGGAGAGTGTCCTCATCAGCACAAAAGTTCTCACTTTTAAACTTGGGTTCTCAGCCTCCATAACTATAATGAATTTATTTTCTTAAAAATTACTCAGTTTCAGGTATTCTGTTATAATCCAATAAAACAGACTAAGATAAGAAAAGTGGTATCAGAAGTGATACCAATTTATAATAACACTCAGTAATGTAGAAATGGCTCTGGAACTGGATAATAGGTAGTGGCTAGAAGAATTTGGAGGATGAGGCTAGAAAATCCTGCATTATGGTGAAGGTTTAGAAGACAACAAGAGTAGGGAAAGATTGAAAACCCTTAGAGATAGTTCAGTGGTCATAACCAGAATGTTGATAGAAATATGGACATTAAAGAACATTCTTATGAGTTTTCAGATGGAACTGAGGAACAAGGCATTGGAACCTGGAGTAAAGCCCATCCTTGCGATTAACTGGCAAAGAACTTGACTTCGTTGTGTTATTTTGTCCATGCCCTTGGGCTTTATGGAATGCAGAACTTAAGATCAATGAATTAGGGTATCCGGTAGAATAAATATCTAAGAAGCAAAGCATTCAGGCTGCTGCATTACTACTTTTAATGACTCACATTAAACTATGAAGAGAAACAGTTTTGAAGATGGAATTTCTAATCCAAAGACAAGCATATCAGAAATATTTGAAAAACTCTAAGCTTGGTCACATAACGAGTGAAAGAGTGTGTTAGGAGAGAAAACCAAGGATGTGGCCCAGGGACTATTTGAAAAAGATTCTAGCAAGGATAGAAGGGAACCAGGTCCTATTCCTCAGAGGCCTAGGAGGAATAAATGGCCCTTTCGGTTGTGCCCAGGGCCTTGCTGCTTTGTGCAGTCTTAGGACTTGGTGCTCTGTGTGCTAGCAATGGTTAAAAGGAGCCAACGTACAGCTCAGGCTGTTGCTTCAGAGAGTGCAAGCCCCAAGGTTTGGTGGCTTACATGTGGTGTTGTGCCTCAGGGTGCACAGAAATCAAGAATTGAGGTTTGGGAACCTCTGCCTGGATTTCAGAGGACGTATGGAAAGACGTGGATGTCCAGGAAGAAGTTTTCTTTAGGGGTGGAACCCTCATGGAGAAACTCTGTTAAGTCAGTGCAGAAAGGAAATGTTACATCAGAGCCCCCACACAGAGTCCCCACTGTGGCACTTCCTAGTGGAGCTGTGAGAAAAGGGCCACCATCCTACCGACCCCAGAATGGTAGCTCCACTGACATCTTGCACTGTGTGCCTGGAAAAGCCAAAGACACTTAATGCCAGCCTGTGAAAGCAGTGGTGGAGCTCCTGAAGACCATGGAAACCCACCTCTGGCATCAGAGGTTCTCCATGAGAGCTCCATCCCTAAAGCAAACTTCTTCCTAGGCCTCTGGGCCTGCGATGTGAGGGGCTACCATGAAGACCTCTGACATGTTCTAGAGACATTTTCCCCATTGCACTGGTGATTAACATTTGGGTCCTCCTTACTTATGCAAGTTTCTGCAGCCAGCTTGAATTTCTTCTCAGAAAAAAAAAAATGTTTTTCTTTTCTATCACATTGTCAGCCTGCAACTTTTAAAAAAATCTTTTAGGCTCTGTTTCCCTTTTAAGGATAAGTTTCAATTCCAAACCATATATTTGAGAACGCATAAAACTGGATGCTTTTATATATATATATTTTTTTTTTTTGGCCAGAGTTTTGCTTTTATCACCCAGGCTGCTGTGCACAGTCTTGGCTCACTGCAACCTCCGCCTCCCGGGTTCTAGTGATTCTCCTGCCTCAGCTGGCATTACAGGTGCCCACGACTATGCCTGGCTAATTTTTGTATTTGCAGTAGAGACGGGGTTTCACCATGTTAGCCAGGCTGGTCTCGAACTCCTGACCTCAGGTGATTTCACCCACCTCAGCCTCCCAAAATGCTAGGATTAGAGGAGTGAGCCACCATCCCCGGCCAAAACTGAATGCTTTTAAGAGCACCCAAGTCACATCCTGAATGCTTTGCTGCTTAGAAATTTCTTACACCAGATATCCTAAATCATCTCTCTCAAGTTGAACATTTCACAGATCTCTAGATCAGGGGCAAAATTCCACCAGTGTCTTTGCTCAAACATAGCATGAGACACTTTTATTTCAGTTTCCAACAAGTTCCTCATCTCCATCTGAGACCACCTCAGCCTGGACTTCATTGTCCATATCTCTATAAGCATTTTGGTCAAAAACACTCAACAAGTCTCTAGGCAGTTCCAATGTTTCCCACATCTGTCTGTCTTCTTCTGAGCCCTCCAAACTGTTCCAACCTCTGCCTGTTACTCAGTTCTAAAGTCAATTCCACATTTGCAGGTATCTTTGTAGCAGCACCCCCCTCTCTGTGGTACTTATTTATTGAATTAATTCATTCTCACACTGCTATAAAGAAATGCCAGAGACTGAGTAATGTATTAAAGAAAGAGGTTTAATTGATTCATGGGTTCTCATTCATGGGGAGGCATTAGGAAACTTACAATGATGGTGGAAGGCAAAGGAGAAGCAGGCACCTCTTCACAGTGCAGCAGGGTGGAGTGAGTGCAAGCAGGGGAAATAACATATTCTTATAAAACCATGAGAGCTCATTAGAGTCACTCACTATGACAAAACAGCTTGGGATAAACTACCCCCATGATTCAATTACCTCCACCTGATCCCACCCTCGACATACAGGGATTAAGGGAATTATAATTGATGAGATTTTTGGTGAGGACCCATCCAAACCATATTATATACTATATATACTATATATAATATAAATATTTCAAAGATATTATATATATATTAAAGGACGAGTGACAAAAACATGGTAATTTGAAATATCAGCATGTTTTTGTCACTCACCCTTTAATAAATATCTGGGAAACTCTCAGTTATAGGTAACCCTCAACACAACTACAAATTTAGTTGTATAAGTTTATTTCGATAAAGTAAGTAAATATGTAACTGTTTGGAATCCTGTGCAGTTCTCCTCTCCAGTCCCATGGAACTCATATTCCTGTATTTGCAAAACAGATTTAAAATGAAGATGATTGCAAACATGAAGCTAAAAAAATTGTTATTTCCATTTTTGTATTTTATATAAATATGTGTAGTACTTATGTGTTGAAAATGTAAAATCTCAAAGTCATGTACTCTTTTGTGTACGTGGTGTCCTTATTGTCATTACATCTCACGTTCAGCTGTTACCATCATGTTGCATCATAAATCAGATTCATGAAGTAGACACAAGCAGTCAAATGCAGAAGTGTTAGAATTTCTTTAAAAATAGAATACTCTCTGATTTCTTCAATTAACATTTAATGACTAATTAAATATGCTAGAAAATAATAATTATATCATAAGTATCCAAAGTTTCACAAGCTATTCTGTAAAAATTTGCTGAGAAATCAACTTATTCAAGTTATATCATATATTCATTTTTTATTTTTATTTTTTTATTTTTCCATAAGTTGCTGGGGTACAGGTGGTATTTGATTACATGAGTAAGTTCTTTAGTGGTGATTTGTGAGATTTGGTGCACTCATCACCCATGTATACACTGCACCATATTTGTAGTCTCCTATCCCTTGCACCCCTTCCACTCTTCCCCCAAGTACCCAAAGTCCATTGTATTATTCTTATGCCTTTGTGTTCTCAAAGCGTAGCTCCCACATATCAGTGAGAACATATGAGGTTTGGTTTTCCATTCCTGAGCTACATCACTTAGAATAATAGTCTCCAGTCTCATCCAGGTCGCTACAAATGCTGTTATTACATTCTCTTTTATGGCTGAGTAGTATGTAGTATTCCATCATACATATATGTGTGTATATATACACACACACACACACACACATACACACACACACACACACACACACATATATATACACATACATACCAGTTTCTTTATCCGTTCGTTGATTGATGGGCCTTTGGGTTGGTTCCATGATTTTGCAGTTGTGAATTGTGCTGCTATAAACATGAGTGTGCAACCATCTTTTCAAATAATTACTTCTTTTCCTCTGTAGTGGGATTGATGGATCAAATGGTAGTTCTACTTTTAGTTCTTTAAGGAATCTCCACACTGTTTTTCATAGTAGCTGTACTAGTTTATATGCCTACCAGCAGTGTAGAAGTGTTCCCTGTTCACCACATCCATGCCAACATCTACTGTTTTTTGATTTTTTGATTATGGCCATTCTTGAAGGAGTAAGGTGGTATCACATTGTGGTTTTGATTTGCATTTCCCTGATCATTAGTGATGTTGAGCATTTTTTTCATATGTTTGTTGGCCATTTGTATACCTTCTTTTGAGAATTGTCTATTCGTGGCCTTAGCCCACTTTTTGAGGAGATTGTTTTTTTCTTACTGATTTGTTTGCGTTCATTGTAGATTTTGGATATTAGTCCTTGTCAGATGTATAGATTGTGAAGATTTTCTCCCACTCTGTAGGTTGTCTGTTTACTCTGCCATCTGTTCCTTTTGCCATGCAAAAGCTCTTTAGTTTAATTAAGTCTCAGCTATTTATCTTTGTATTTGCTTTTGAGTCCTTGGTCATGAAATCCTTGCCTAAGCCAAAGTTTAGAAGGGTTTTTCCAATGTTATCTTCTAGAATTTTTATAGTTGCAGATCTTAGGTTTAAGTCCATCTTCAGCTGATTTTTGTATAAGGTGAGAAAAGAGGATCCAGTTTCATTCTACTACATGTGGCTAGCCAATTATCCCAGCACCATTTGTTGAAAAGGGTGTCCTTTCTCCACTTTATGTTTTTGTTTGCTTTGTCAAAGATCAGCTGGCTGTAAGTATTTGGGTTTACTTCTGGATTCTCTATTCTGTTCCATTGGTCTATGTACCTATTTTTATACCAGTACCATGCTGTTTTGCTGACTATGTCCTTATAGTATAGTTTGAAATCAGGTAGTGTAATGTCTCCGGATTTGTTCTTTTTGCTTAGTCTTGCTTTGGCTATGCGGGCTGTTTTTTGATTCTGTATGAATTTCAGATTGTTTTTTCTAATTCTCTGAAGAATTATGGTGGTGTTTTGATGGAGATTGCATTGAATTTGTAGATTGCTTTTGGCAGTATGGTCATTTTCACAATATTAATATTTTATTTTTTGCAGTTATTTTAAAAGTGGTTGAGTTCTTGATTTGGTTCTGTGCTTGATCACTGTTGGTATATAGAAAAACTACTGAATTGTGTACATTAATCTTGTATCTGGAAACTTTGCTGAATTCTTTTATCAGTTCTAGGAGCTTTCTGGAGGAGTTCTTAGGGTTTTCAAGATAAACAATCATTATCAGCAAACAGTGACAGTTTGACTTCCTCTTTACTGATTAGAATGTCCTTTATTTCTTTCTCTTATCTGATTGCTCTGGCTAAGACTTCCAGTACTATGTTGAAGAGGAGTGGTGAGAGTGGGCATCCTTGTCTTGTGCCAGTTCTCAGAGGAAATGCTTTCAACTTTTCCCCATTCAGTATTATATTGGCTGTGGATTTGTCACAGATGGCTTTTATTACATTAAGATATGTCCCTTGGATGCTGATTTTGCTGAGAGTTTTAATCATAAAGGGATACTGGATTTTGTTGAATTCTTTTTCTGCATTTATTGAGATGATCCTGTGATTTTTGTTTTTCATTTTGTTTATGTGGTGTATCACATTCATTGACTTGCCTATGTTAAACCATCCCTGCACCCCTGGTATGAAACCCACTTGATCATGGTGGATTATCTTTTTGATATGTTGTGGGACTTGATTAGCTAGTACTTTGTTAAGGATTTTAGCATCTATATTCATCAAGGATATCAGTCTGTAATTTTCTTTTTGATTATGTCCTTTCCTGGTTTTGGTATTAGGGGTAATGCTGGTTTCATAAAGTGAATTAGGGAGGGTCC
Source organism: Gorilla gorilla gorilla (assembly GCF_029281585.2). NCBI lineage: Eukaryota > Metazoa > Chordata > Mammalia > Primates > Hominidae > Gorilla > Gorilla gorilla. The sequence goes on from NC_086017.1 coordinate 174,774,601, forward strand.
CTTCTTTCTCTACCTTGTGGAATAGTGTCTTAATGATTGGTATCAATTCTTCTTTGAATGTCTGGTAGAATTCTGCTGTGAATCCATCTGGTCCCGGACTTTTTTTTTTTTTGTAATTTTTTAATTACCGTTTCAATCTCACTGATTGTTATCGGTTTGTTCAAGGTACCTAATTTTTCCCGATTTAAGCTAAGAGGGTTATATTTTTCCAGGAATTTATCCATCTCTTCTCGGTTTTCTAGCTTGTGTGCATAAAGATGTTCATAATAGCCTTGAAAGATCTTTTTTATTTGAGAGGTGTCAGTTGTAATATCTCCTGTTTCGCTTCTTAGTGAGGTTATTTAGATTTTCTCTCTTCTTTTCTTGGTTAATCTTGCTAATGGTTTATCAATTTTATTTATCTTTTTGAAGAACCAGCTTTTTGTTTCATTTGTCTTTTTTGTTTGTTTGTTTCAATTTCATTTAGTTCTGCTAAGATCTTCATTATTTCCTTTGTTCTGCTGGGTTTGGGTTTGGTTTATTCTTGTTTGTCTAGTTCCTTGAGGTGTGACCTTAGATTGTCTGCTTGTGCTCTTTCAGATTTTTTGATGTAGGTGTTTAGGGCTGTGAATTTTCTCTTAGCACCATCTTTGCTGTATCCCAGAGGTTTTGATAGGTTGTGTCATTATTGTCATTCAGTTCAAAGAATTTTTAAATTTCAATCTTGCTTTTGTTTTTGATCCAGTGCTCATTCAGAAGCAGGTTATTTAATTTCCATGTATTTGCATGGTTTTGAAAGTTCCTTTTGGAGTTGATTTCCAGTTTTGTTCCACTGTGGTCTGAGAGAGTGCTTGATATAATTTTAGTTTTCTTAAATTTATTGAGGCTCATTTTATCGCCTATCGTATGGTCTATCTTGGAGAAAGTTCCATGTGCTGTTGAATAGATTGTATATTCTGTGGTTGTTGGATGAAATGTTCTATATATATCTGTTAAGTCCGTTTTTTCCAGGGCATGGTTTAAGTCCATTGTTTCTTTTTTGACTTTCTGTCTTGACAACCTGTCTAGTGCTGTTAGTGGAGTACTGAAGTCCCCCAGTATTATTGTGTCACTCTCTCTCTAGTTTCTTAGGTCTAGTACTAATTGTTTTATAAATTTGCAAGCTCCAGTGTTAGGTGCACATATGTTTAGAATTCATATATATATATATATATATATATATATATATATATATATATATGTTTGGACAAGGCCTTTTATCATTATATACTGTCCCTCTTTGTCTCTTTTGACCACTGCTGCTTTAAAGTTTGTTTTGTCTGATATAACAATAGCTACCCCTGCTCACTTTTGGTGTCCTTTTGCATGAAATGCCTTTTTCCTCTCTTTTCCTTTAAGTTTATGTGAGTCCTTATGTGCTAGGAGAGTCTCCTCGCAGATAATTGGTTGCTAAGTTCTTATCCATTCTGCAGTTCTGTAAATTTTAAGTGGAACATTTAGGCCATTTACATTCAACGTTAGTATTGAAATGTGAGGTACCGTTGCTTTCATCATGCTCTTTGTTGCCTGTGTACTTTGTTTTATTTGTATGTTTTTTGTTTCTGCTTTTTAACTTGTATTTCTGTTTTATAGGTCCTGTGTGATTTATGCTTTAAAGAGGTTCTGTTTTTATGTGTTTGTTTCAAGATTTTGAGCTCCTTATAGCAGATCTTGTAGTGGTGGTTTGGTAATGGCGAATTCTCTCAGAATTTGTTATTCTGAAGATGACTGTATCTTTCCTTCATATATAATGCTTAGTTTCACTGGATACAAAATTCTTGGCTGATAATTGTTTGGTTTGAGAAGGCTGAATATAGGTCCCCAATCCCTTCTAGCTTATAGGATTTCTGCTGAGAAATCTGTTGTTAATCTGATAGGTTTTCCTTTGTAGGTGACCTGGTGCTTCTGTCTGTTAAGATTCTTTCTTTTATCTTAACTTTGGATACCCTTATGACAATGGGCCTAGGTGAAGATCTTTTTGGGATGAGTTTCCTAGGTGTTCTTTGTTCTTCTTGTATTTGGCTGTCTAGGTCTCTAGCAAGGCTGGAGAAGTTTTTCTCAATTATTCCCCAAATATATTTTCCAGGTTTTTAGAGTTCTCTTCTTTCTCAGGCACACAGTTGTTCTTAGGTTTGATCATTTAAAATAATCCCAGAGTTCTTGGAGGCTTTGTTCATATTTTCTTCTTTTTTTCTTTGTCTTTGTTGGATCCAGTTAATGTGAATACCTTGTCTTTGAGCTCTGAATTTCTCTCTTGTACTTGTTCAATTCTATTGCAGAGACTTTCTAGAGCATTTCACCTCTCTAAAAGTGTGGCCAAAGTTTCCTGAATTTTTTATTGTTTTTTCTTTAAGTTATCTATTTTCAAGAATATTTATCCCTTCACTTCTTGTATCATTTTTTGGATTTCCTTGCATTGGGCTTCATCTTTCTCTGGTCCCTCCCTGATTACCTTAATCATAACCCCCTGAATTCTTTTTTAGATAAATCAGGGATTTCTACTTGGTTTGGGTCCATTGCAGTTGAACTAGTGTGATTTTTTGGGGGTATTGAAGAGCCTTGTTTTGTCACATTAGCAGTGTTGGTTTTCTTGTTCCTTCTCATTTGGGTGGCCTCTGTCAGAGGGAAGGTCTAGGTCTGAAGGCTGTTCTTCAGATTCTTTTGTCCCACGGGTGTTTTCTTGACATACTACTCCCACTTTTCCTATGGATATGGCTTCCTGTAAGCTGAACTGCAGTGATTGTTGTCTCTTTCCTGGGTCTAGCCAACAAGCGAGTCTACACAGCACCAGGCTGATACTGGATGTTGTCTGTACTGAGTCCTGTGATGTGAATTGTCTATGAGTCGCTCAGCCACGGATACTGGCATCTGTTCCTGTGGAGATGGCAGAGGGTGCAATGGACTCCATAAGGGTCCTTACCTTCGGTGGTTTAATGCTCTATTTTTGTGCTGGTTGACCTTCTGCCAGGAGGTAGCACTTTCCGGAAAGCATCAGCTGTAGTAGTGTGGAGAGGGACCAGTAGTGAGCAGGGTCCTAGAAGTTCCAAGATTATATGCCATTTGTCTTCCACTACCAGGGTGAATAGGGAAGGACCATCAGGCAGTGGCAGGGCTAGTCATGTCTAAGTTCAGCCTCTCCTTGGGCCGGGCTTGTTGTGGCTGCTGCGGGGGATGGGGGTGAGATTCCCAGGTCACTGGAGTTGTGTACCTAGGAGGATTATGGTTGCCTCTGCTGAGTCATGCAGGTTTTCAGGGAAGTGGGGGAAAGCCAGCGGTCACAGCCTCAAGTCTATTTACAGGTGGAGGGTAAGATGGGCTTGAAAACTTGCCTGAGACTTTCCATCTCCCAGCTGTGAGAGAAAAGGACTTTAGTTCTTCCCCGCCTGTGACATCTGCATGACCGATTCATGCCCTCCCTCGAGTTCTGGCCAGGAGGCTTCTTACCCCGTTAACATTGTTACAAAGTTCAGCTAGAGAATTCCTTCTCCCTGTGGAATTTTACCGCTGCTCCTCTGGCCACCCTCTTGATGTATCCTTGTGGTGCCAGGCAGGAATGGGCTGCTTGGGGACCCAGCGAGCTCTCAGGTTCTTTCCGTGGCTTCCTCGTCCCCTGTATTTTGCTGGGCTCTCTAACTTGACTCAGCTCCAGGTAAAGTCAGAAACTTCCCCCACAAATAGACCAGCTTCTCTAGTGAGGATGTGTGTTTAGGGGAGGAGGCTCTCCCTTTCCCATTTCCACATTTGGGAAACTCACAGTATTTGGGGTGTTTCCTGGGTGCTGCAGGTGCAGTCTACTTCCTTCAGAAGTTCTGTGGGTCCTCTCGGGATTGCTTATTTGTTCTTGCAGTCTGTTTGGAGCTAAAATTTACAGTGCAAACCTCCACATGCTTCTCTGTCTGGAGCTGCAATCTAGTTCTGCCTGTCATCCGCCATGTTCCTAGAAATCTTTACAAATTCATTTTTCAATTGTGTATTTTTGCTTGGGTAAGTTCCAGCTAAATCAATTATTAGAGAATGTGCCTAAAAATCTAATTAATTTATAATCAATAATGAAAACTAAGGGTGAAAATAAAAATAACAAAGAATGTGTGACTGCTTCCTCTCCTTTTTTACTATACTCAATACTGATTATTTTGTCAAAATTAAATGAGTAGAGAAGAGCTTAATATATATTTGAGTTGTGGTTTTTCTCATTATCTGCCCTTCAATGTCTCTATTTTTTAAAAAATAAATTCTACAAGTATAAACCATTGACTATTATAGAATATTTTATAAGGATATTTTCTAATGTCTCTGAGTATATCTAAAGTAACGTAATAGTACATTCTGTAGGAAATGATCTAAACATATTTTCTTTATGGAACAAAATAATTTATCATGGCTATGTAATCCTGCAAAGTATTCAGAGTCCAAAATTACATTGATGTATGCATGATTATCTCTCAAGAAATAAAAATAATCATGTGCTTGGAAAACTATGTAGTAGATTTGATAAAGCTTTGTATTTTGTGTATACCCATTAGACATATTGATATTTAAAACATAGTTTTAGTCATATTTATCACACATTCAGCTTTTTTGGCATGCCCTGGAAAAGCTAGACTGCTTATTTCATTGAATTATTTTATATGAATGAGAAAAACTAATACACATCATAATAGTGCATAGCATGATTTTTAGGATAATTATTTTCAAGCAGTTATAATTGATGTTATTTGGATTTTATTGGTTAAAAAATGCTACTTTTTATTGTTTATGACTAGATTTTTAAAATAAAGATGTTTCTCCATTATTTAATTTTAGTGCTACAAATAAATTAGCTTAATTTCATCATGATAATGAAGAGCTTGCTTCCTACCTTTCTATTCCTCTAGGACATGAGATAATTCTTCTCCCATCATAGTTTTTTCTGCTCCTGAGATGATATTATATATGTTGCACAGTTCAGAACAATCTTTTCCTTTGTGTAAGCTGGCAGTATCAAGGATTTATGGCAGCTACTCTCTCATGCTAGTGAGGGGAGAATAACACTCAATGTGTTTTTAAAATCAAGTATAAATCAAAGCTGGTGAAAGGCAAAACCTGAAGAAATGCCATACTTTTGTAAAAATATCCAAACTTTTTTGAGTATTTCTTTTTATGCTTTCACCATATGGTTGAAAGCAGAAATAAGATTAAAAAAATACAATGTATAATTTCAAATTATGTCATATATCTCATTATTACTGACGGCTGAGGTAGCTGAATATTTTTTATGTGATTTGGAACAAATCAACTTCCCTTTATCTGATAATGTTTCTTTATATTAAAAAGGAACTTTGAATAAGAAAGGCAGTTCTGTGGAAGGAGCATAAACTTTGATGTCTGAGGCCTATATCCAAATTCCGAGTCATGTTTGGAATGTTTCCTCATGCTAACTTATTATACTTAGTACAAGTTACCCACCTTCTCAGATTCACTGACCTTTGTTTGTATCCTGCGGGTGTGTTGCTATATGTGAAAAGCATTTCCACTATTCAGAAAAAAACTCAATGTACTAATACTAATAAGGTTATCAAATTTTCCTTTAGAAGATATAACACACTCATGTCTTACAAACGTTGTTTTTGATTAAGCAATACCAAGATGAACTCCCATTTCTGAACAGCAAACTACACAAAAGCAACAATGGAGAAAGAGTTAAGTCTGCATTTCCTCTGCAGAAGTCTTCTCTTTTGTAGCAATTCTAGCACAATTTATCTTTTGAAATTATAAAGCGATGAGAATTACAAATATCAATTTACAGTAAAACTAAATTTTCTCTTTATATGTTTTATGGTTTCTATATTTATATCCTATCAAGTAATGTAATGTCAGAGCAGTTCTCTGTTCTTCACCAGAAATAGCCCAGTGTTCTCCCAAGTGGCTTGATGGTAGGTTATGTCACATTCCTAACATGTCCTATCTAGAAAGGAATATGACAGGTAGTTTCAAGTGCTAGCAATATTATTAAATTATGATGCATCTTTTGAAATATCAGTTGAAAAATATACAATATTCTTAGTTGTGTTTCTATTGTTTACTATTTGCAGATTTTCTACTGTGTGGAACACTATTAGTAACATTTATCTTGCCGATTTCAGAATCTGCCACTGAAATAGAATTAGATTTTATTGCAATTTTAATACACACCTTTTACCTCTCTTACTACAAGTAAAACACTATTTATTACTATTCATATTACTATTCCTATTAGTAATATTTAATACTACTAACTCATGACCTGTATTACTACGTTTTAAGGTAAAATGTGCAATCCAATAAAATTGCATGTATTCACTAACTTGACCATTTACCCAACAACCATAATTTTAAACCTAACTTCCAAATTTTGAGTGGAGAACAGGAATGTTGCAGAGAAATATGAATAATAAGAACTTGTAATAAATGCAATATTTTTGATTATCTGATATTTTTATTTCTTATGCTTTATTTTAAACATATTTTCATAAGCTTACATTTTGCTAGATATCTATATTTCTTGTATCCTTAACATTGAAATTTTGATTACTTTTGACCACTGCTGTCTTATTTATTGATATTTTCAGCCATTTATTAGAGTCCATGACAGCAGATACTACCAGTTGGTTAAATGCCTCAGAGGGTTAAGATTTATATTAAAATAACAATCACAATTAAATATCTAAAGGAGAATAGGCTCTGAATTACCTGTTTAAATTTTAGAGCAGATATTATTTAAATCAGCATACACAAACTGTGGAAAAAAGAAAAGTGGCATAATAAATAAACTAGTAGTTAATTTTTGCAGACTTGATTTTAATTTGGAAAATAATATATAGTTTCTTTACTTTAAGGATCACATACAAAGTGAGCATTTTTTCTGCGATTATTTTAAGTATTTGCCTATATCATTTTTGAAACTTTTCTTCCATATATACACTGTTGTCCAGCTGACTTTAAACAAAGAATTTCTGATTCTGCTACCCAAGGCAATCACTGTCGGGTGTTATAGCATCTTATCAATTTCAAGTGACATAACTGTGTATGTGTCTATAAACACTATAGGGATTATGTTAAATAATACTCAATTATTTTATGGAGGCCCCTCTACCCTTTACTACTGCTTTGTTCAAATTTGTGTTGGTTTCTTTATTATTTTTTAGTTGCTCTATTAGTATTCTTTATAAAATAGAACTAAATGTCTCATTAGATGAATCAGCTTATTGTCCTGAGAAAGATTCCAGGCTGTGGGTCAAAGAGGGGGGATCCCAGTTGAAGCCTGGCAGATTCTCTTAGTTGAAGAGGCAGGATTGAGAGTCTAGAAAACCCATAAAGTGTAGAGTAATAGGGAGTATTATCACAGAAAAGGGGCAGCACAGACAGAGAATTCTAGACCACTGTGTCCAGGACTCCCTCAAATATCCAGAGAATACTAATATTTCATGGATTTAAGGAAACTATCCCAGGCCAGTAAAAAGGAAACACCTAAAAAGATTAGAAGAAGCAGAGCCTTCACAATATCAGGAAGAGTGCTAATTCCCACTAATCAAATTTGAAAAATGTTATAATTTACTGAGTATTGGGTAGAATCCTCAGAAGAATCTTTCTTTAAAATTGTGGAATAATTAGCTACCTAGGAATACATTTAATCAAGGAGGTGAAAGATCTTTATAAGGAGAACTACAAAACACTGAGGAAAGAAATTGTAAATGACACAAACAAGTGGAAAAAATTTCCCATGGTCATGGATGGGAAGAATCAATATCCTTTAAAGAGCCATACTGCCCAAAGCAATCTACAGATTAAATGCAATCCTATAAAAACACCAATGTTATTTTTCACATAATTTAAAGATAATCCTAAAATTCATAAGAAACAAAAAAAGAATGTGAATCGCCAAAGCAATTCTAAGCAAAAAGAACAAAGCTGGAGGCATCACATTATCTGACTTCAAATTATACTACAAGGCTAGATTTAATAGCATGGTAGTGGAATAAAAATAAATATGTAGACCAAAGGAGCAGAATAGAGAACACAGAAATAAAGGTACATACTTACAGTCAACTGTTCTTTGACAAAGTTGAAAAAAACACTGGGGAAAGGACACCCTATATAATACCTGGTGCTGGGAAAATTGGATTGCCATATGCAGAAGTGTGAAAAGGGACTCCTGTCTCTCACCAAATACAAAAATTAACTCAAGATGAATTAAAGACTTAAGCTCAAGACCTGAAAATATTAAATTATTAGAAGAAAACAGGAAAAATCTTTTCTGAACATTGGCATGGGAAAAGAATTCATGACTAACACCTCAAAAGCTAAAGGAACACAAAGATGGACAAATAGGACCTAATTAAGCTGAAAACCTGCACAGCAAAATAAATAGTCAATAGCATAAACAGATAAACTACAGAATGGGAGAAAATATTTAAAAGCTAGGCATCTAACAAAAGACTAATATTAAGAATTTATAAGGAACTCAACAACAACAACAACAACAAAAACAAATAACCCCATTAAAAGGAGGCAAAAGACATGAACACACATTTTTTAAAAGACATACAAGTGACCAATAAAAATACAAAAAATGTTCAACATCACTAATAATCAGAGAAATGCATGTTAAAACCTAAATGAGATACCATTTTACACCAGTCAAAATGGCTGTTATTAAAAAGTAAAAATAAAGTAACATGTTGGCAAGGATTCAGACAAAAGGGAATGCATATACACAGTTGGTGGGAATATAAATTAGTACACCCTCTATGTAAAACAGTATGGCAATTTCTCAAAGAACAAAAAATACAACTAACATTGGATCCACTAATCTCACTACTTGGTGTCTACACAAATAATACAGAAAAAATTATAGATAGATAGATAGATCTATCTTTAAATTATGTGTAAAATAACATTGGTGTTTTTATAGGACTGCATTTAATGTGTAGATTGCTTCGGGAAGTATGGCTGCCGGTATAATGTACAGGGGTTGGATGATATCTATACTAAAAGCCCAGACTTCACCACTACACAAAATATTCATGTAACAACACTGTACTTGTATTCCCTAAATCTATCTGTCTACATAAAAGCTGTTTCCTAAAAGCTGCTTATGTCTTGCTTGACAAATCTTAAAAACAAGACCTGAAACACCAAACAATTATCAAGTTATTAAATCCCATCCCTGAACAACATTTGGGAATATGTAGAGAACTACAAACTGTTCAGTATGATTTTTTAGAACAGTCACAATTTCTAGCATCATATAAAAAATTACTAGATATGTGAAACTAGAAAAATATGAATGAAAACACAATGTATCAAAAGTCATGGGATGCAGGTAAATGAATATTCAGAAAGAAATTCTTGTAGCACTAAATGGTTTTATTAAAAAGAATGTAATCAAAGAATGGTGTCAAATTAATGAACCCAGCTTCTCCCTAAATGAATTTAAAAAAAGAGAGAAGGAGAAAGAAAAGAATCTCGAAATGGAGGAAAAGGAAAAAAATAAAGACCACAATAAAAATTGAATTAAAAAGTAAAAAAAGGAGGGGAAGTAAATAATAGGAAGTGGATTTTATTGAGAAGGTTAATATGATTGACAAACCTCTGGTCAGAGTAATAAAAACATTACATAAATGACAAAAATAGTAATATGAGGAATAAGAGAATGGAAATCATTACAGATACTACATATACTGATAATAAAGAGCTATTATTCTTAAAACTGCATGCAAATAAATTGTACAATCTTGTTGAAATAGGCTTAATCTTTGAAGAATGCAAGCTATCAAATCTGACTAAAAAAATAATGTGAATACGTCTATATCTATTGTCCAATAAACACAAATCTGGACTTTAAGGAACTATTTTATTCAGAAGAAAGACTATTGCAATAGGAAGAACACAGATTTCAGATAACTGCAGGCATTTCAAATTCAAACAAAAAAGGCCTTTCTTTATAGGGTTAAATTAGAAGGAAAGAAAAAGAATATTTTAAGGAGAAATTTGCTAAACAAGCGGAAATGATAAGTGGGGTTTAACAGAGACATTGTTTTGCTGTGGTAAGCTGACCCTGAGGATAAGCTGATATGATGGTACTTTCAATTTTTAGAGTTTACTCAGGCTTAGTGACAAGAAAACTTTAGGATCCTGTAGAAAGGAGAGAAGGTTGACTGAAGTTTATTTAAGACAAAGCAGAGAGTAACAAATGGACGTTTGTGAATTACTGAACACCATAAGAGACATTGAACTTGTAGTTAAAACCATTTCACAAAGAAAATTCTGGGTCCAGATAGCTTCACTGGTAAATTCTACCAAACATTTATGAATCAAATAATACCAATGCTAGACCTTTTTTTCTAGAGAATTAAAGAAGATAGAATAATTCCCAACTCTTTCTATGAGGACATTTTATGAATCATTATTCTAGAAACAAAATCAGACAAGAACAGTTAAAAAATAAGTACAATCCAAAATCTCTCATAAATATAGATACACAACTTCCTAGAACAATTTTTGCAAATCAAATGCAGAATTTTATAAAATGAATCAGAATTCATGACCAAATGACTTCTTCCTAAGAATGCTGGGTTGGCTCAATATTGGAAACTCTGTATCAGAACAAAAAAAGACTCTTGTTCATTGCTGGTGGGGATGCAAAATGGCAAAGCTACTTTGGAAGATAATTTTGGTAGTTTCTAAAAAAGCTAAATGTAATCTTACGAAATGGTACAGCAGTTACACTCCTGGGTATTTGCCCAACTGATTTGAAAACGTATAACCACACAGAAACATTCACATTAATGCTCATATCAACTTTATTCTTAAAACACCAACAATTGAAAGATACTAAGAGGTCCTTCCATTACGTGATGAATAAACAAATTGTGGTAAATCAATGCAATGGAATACTAATCAGCAATAGAGAGAATGAGCTATCTATCAAGCCATGTTGAAAAATGTATAAATCTTAAGTGCATACTGCTATTTGAAAAAGCCAGCCTGAAAAGGCTAAGTACCATAGAATTTAAATTATTTGGCATTCTGGAGGAGGCAAAAATACAAAAATGGCAAACATATCAGTATTTAAAGTGGTCTGTTGATAAGCTAAGGTTGCAAAGTGAATCACAGTCCAGTGAAAGTATATAATTCTGTATGATACTCAAATGGTGATTACATGACATTATTCATTTGGATAAGCCCATAGTTCTTCACAGCAAGAAGAGTGAACCTTAATGCATGCAAATTATATAAAACATTTAGGAAATAAAGATAAACACACATGCAATGAAGATTGCGACAAAATAAACCAGTTGTATTATAAATGTAACTGAATGCAAGTCCAGCTGCTCACAGCTTTAAAGCAAAAATAGGAGAAGTGGGGTCTAGTGAAAGGAAAGCAATTTTATTCAAATGGCAGTTCGGAAATGGCCAGGTTCATTCCTCTGAAAGACATTTCAAAATATTAAGAGCATAAGTGAGTTTAAGAAAGGTAACCTGGCATGGGAAGCATGTGGGAGTGGGGTGAGGAACAGGATCTGTGTGTCTTGTTCTGATGGCTATCTTGAGTAAACTCCCTTTAGGAGGTCTTGTTGGTACTGTCTTGACTTTGGCCCAGTAGTGGTGTACTGATTGTTCACAACTCCCTCTAGGCAAGAGAGGATTCTACAGCTGAGTCTCCATGCATTAGTTTATTTCAGGTTTAGCCCCTGGTATTTCTAAACAAGCACTTAATTAGAGAAGCTAGCACAGTGCAAGGGAATATCTGGTTGAAAAGAAGAAAAAAAAAGGGTTTCAAAGTACATTTCAAGGTTAAGACTAGAAAAGAGAAAAAAAGTTTTAAAATGTATTTTGAAACTAAACTGCACAGTTACACAACTGTAGGAAACCTCATTAAGAAAAGGTTTGTTTTAAAATATGGAGACTTCTGGAAATAAGTGAAACCAAGAAGTTTAAAGATGAAAAGAACTGCACAAAAAACATACTGCACCATAGTTAATAAAGTTGCTTAGTTGTCTCCCATGGGGATACCATATAACAGTTCTGAAATTGATATACACATATACTAAAATTAAACAATCAAGTAAATAAGTAGTAGATGATGGGAGCAAGCTTTTTCACTATTAGAAGGGGAAGTTACTGATAAGCAAGGGGAGGAGGAAGTATAATTTATTTGAAAGGATTAGAGTTGAAGAGATAGCTGAAGTTATGTTTAGCTTAACATAGATATAGATGGAAAACTTCAGATGGATAGCTAGAGAGATATTTGTATATACATAGTTTGTATACACACATACATAGATTTGCTATGTCAGCTGAGAGGATCTAAAAATAATGACACTGGTAGCAATGAGCATATACAGCACCAACATAATGCTTTCTAATATTTTTCCCCAGTAAAAGAAACCAGACCTCCTTGAAGAAATAGTTGATTTTAGGGTTGAGTCAGGAACTATTGAGGAGGTGCCTGGAGTATCTCACAATACAAGAAAATAAGAAAGTGTTCAATTAAAACAAAGAATCACCCAAAAGTTTGGGGGTATGGCAAAGAGAGAAGGCAACTGAAGCAATTCCCAAAAGCCAAAGCTGGAACAAATTGAGCAAGAAAATAAAGTAGTATTGAATTATAACCCAAAGTACAAAATAAATATTTATGAGTCATTGCTTATAAAAACAAATGTTGACTAAAAATAAAATTAAATGGGTGTGGGTAGGGAAATGGGAAAATTCTCCAGTGCAGAATTCTAAACAATTTATTTAGAGACTTTACCCTTAAGGAGGTGAAATAAAATTTCCCACTTGTCAAGTCTGAGCTGCATACATGACTACCAAAGGTTATAGTATGAAGACAGGGAAAAAGAGTAACTTTCCAGTAGAGGAACCTGATAAACACTATCTCAACCAGGAATCAAGGTCAGTATCAACTCTGTTACATTGTGTTGATGGTGTGTACTTTTGTAGTAATGTGATGAAATGGCACTTTACCTGTGTTGTTTTCAGAAACCCGTTAACTCAGTTTAAATGGGAGAACAACATCAGCCAAATTCTAATTGAGGGATTTTCTGCAATATCCCTGACTAATACTCCCGAAAATTGTCAAGGTCATCAAAAGTAAGGAAAGTCAGAAAAACCGTAACAGCAAAGAAGTGCCTCAGGAAAAGTGACTGATAAATATAATATGATATACTGGATGGGATCCTGGAAAAAAATAGACATTAGATAAAAACTAAAGAAATCTGAATATAAGTGAGGATTTTAGTTAATATTGAAATATAAATATTGGTTCATTAATTGTAAAAATGTGCCATACTAATTTAACATATTAATACGATAAGATAAATTGATTGTGAAGCATATGGGGAACTTCTAAAAATTCTTTATAATTGTACTGTAAACTTAAAATTACGTTAAAAGTTTTAATTTAATGTAATGTATCATATTAATAAATTATAAAAGATTAAAACATTATATTTTAATGCCTGGAGAAGTAGAATTTGACAAAGCAAATATCCATTCCTGGGGGAAAAAAGACCAAACTGCTTAGCCAGTCAAACCTGGGATTTTGTGTGTGTGTGTGTATTTTAACCAAAAGATTTTTTCCAGCCACTAAATCTTAGCTCTAAGCTCTCAGCTCTTCCTTGGATTATATACAGTATGAAAAATAGGTGACCAAGATTTACTGTTATTGGAATATTTTCAATTTGGAAAGAAAATTGCTGTTGAGATGGATATTGCACATCTCTCATGACTATCAAGGACTAGGATAAGTAGTCAATAATGGTAATAGGTAGATATCGTAGCATTTTGTGTGACAAAGCACAGATTTCAGAGGATGCATAATCTGAGTCTAAAGATAAACGGATCATATTTTATATGCTTCATATATGCTTTATGGACTTCATAACAACGTAATAAATAACCAATCTTGTGGTCCTAGAAGGGATTGTCATTCTCTCCTTGGCACTATAATTCCATCATTTTCACCAATCGGTAATGATTAAGACCCCACACTGGGTACTAATTTCCATATTAGTTTTAACTTTTGGTTGCAATGACAGGAACACAACTCAAATCAATCTACTTTTGGCAAATGGATAATGCTTTTACTCACAGAATCCACACACTAGATGAAAGATAACTCCAGAAAGATGCACACATCTTGGACACTGAATTAGAAGGAACTAGAAAGTAAATCATCTAGGGTCTCATTGTTTTCTTTGTTTTTCCTCTTTGATTGTTAAGATCAACCTATCTTACTTTATCTGAATTTTTTTGCACATTGATTTAAATTAGTAAAGATGATAACTCTAATATTACAGCAAATATTTAGATTGACTTGAAACTCTTTATAAATGAGGCCCAAATGTTACTAAGAAACTCACTGATATAGTTTGTCAGGTGACATATAGACCAAACCACTGAATCCAGAAGAATAAAGATTTAGGAATTTCCTATCATAACCTGTTTATTAACCTGTGAGGGTGATAAGTAGAAACAGGATGTAAGATCCTGCACTAATATTTGAATAGGGAGATTGGCTATTCTAAAGGAAAATGGTAATGGGCAGCCAATCCCATGTGTTCATAACAATTGATCAATAGTACAGACTTAAACTTAAAAATTGTATTGTATATGTATATGACTGTCTGTCTATATATACACACATACATACAAACACATACACACACAATTTGCTTAACTACAGCCATATTATTTTACCTAGACAAACTTTAAGATTGATATTTATAAATGAAGCAAACTAGCTGCTATAAACTGAATGTTTTTGTTGCTTCTCCCCCAATATAATGACATTTGTTAAGGTGGACCTTTGGAAGGTAATTAGGTTTAAATTTTGTTATGAAGGTGGGGTTACCATAATGGGATTAGTGTCCTTATATGGAGAAGAAGAGAGACCTGAGCCTTCCCTCTCTCTCTTCACCATATGAGAACACAGTTAAAAGGCAGATGTCTGCAAGCCGGGACCCTCACCAGAAACCAAATTTGCCAGCACTTTGATCTTGGACTTTCAGCCTCCAGACCTCTGAAAAATGAATATCTCTTTCTTAAGCTACCTGGCATAAGGCACTCTCTTATAGCAGCCTGAAGAGACTAATAAATGAGGTTAAGCAAAGCATGATGTATTAGGAAGCTGAGGTATATGAAGCAGACCAATATTGATTTTTATTTCAGTTCTTTTACTGTTATTTGTACAATGCTGAACAAATGGTTTCGTCAATCATGAATCTAACTATAATTTCCCTACTTGGAAACATAGTTAACATACCTCATATGATGTTTGTGAGAATTAGCTTTAGTATACTATAAATAACTGAGCATAGTTACGACTCAATTTCCAAACTTATCACACGGGATATTTTTAATAAAGTTATGTGTGTGTGTGTGTGTGTGTGTGTGTGTGTGTAATATTTTAACCCATGGAATTTTGATGTTGATCTTATGTATCATTTTGGATGTATTAAAAAATATATCCCAAAGTAATATATTAAATAGATTGTAGAGTTATAGTTATATATTCTACAGAAGGAATGGGGGAAAACCCAGGATACTTATATAAAGAAATATTTGTTCTTTGTAATAAAGTTTATGGTGAAAATTTCAAATATAAATTACTGATATAAAGAATATCAAGGAATTAAAAGTATGTGAAAGTAAAAGCTATAAAATACTTTATAATGCTATATTTATTAGCATTAGAGCCATTTTATTTATGTTTTTGTTGCTTCTCCCCCAATACAATGGTATTTATAAGTTGAACCTTTGGAAAGTAATCAGGCATTAGAGCCATCCTAATATGCAAACACAAAGAGACTTCAAAAAGTTAATAGAAAATGCATATTAAGAAAAAAGCTATGCATAAAATTCAAAATTTATTACACCAAAATAAACTCATACTAACTTATTAAAATGTCTGGACAGGATCCAGTTTGAGGCACTAAGGACAATTAAAACAAGAGTTTGAAAAGAGCCCTTATTAGAGAAACATGAAGTCTGCTAAAATGAAAGCAAGAACAAACATCAAATTTATGGTAAAGGTTGGGTGGAAGAATAGTAAAATTATTGATTAATACTAATTTTCAAAAGTTTATGGGGTAAATACTCTAAAGAAATCAGCAATTTGCAAATAAATAACATTTTTAAAATTTTCAGTAACTTGAGAGGTACAAGTGGTTTTTGGTGACATGAATGAATTATACAGTAGCAATAATATTTTAATAAAGATTGAAATAATGTTAAAGATGAAGCTCACAGTGGCTGAACATTCACATCAATTTGAAAGGAAAAAAATAATCTTGTTCTTGCTCTGATTGAAAAGCAGCTACAATTAAAAACAGAAGAAAAAGCTTCTCTGTAATTAGCTCAGCTTACACAATCCTGACTGAAAAAAAATAAAGTTGAGCAAACTATCCATTCAATAGAAAAAAACCATTGTGCCCAGATCACCTGCAGACAAGGGTATAGCTTTCAACTGAATTTTAAACAAGTGGTATCAAGATTCTGAAGCATGTCTTTGAAGAATTATAATAGTTGATAAAACATGGTTTTACTAGTACAACCCTGAAGACAAAGCACAATCAAAGCAATGACTACTAAAGTTGGATGTGGTTCAGTCAAAGACAAAGCAGACCAGTCAAGAGAAAAGGTCATGGCAACAGCTTTTTGAAATGTGTAAGACATTTTGCCTGTTGACTTTCTGGAGGGCCAAAAAACAATAATATCTGCGTATTATGAAAGTATTTTGAGAAATTTTGCCAAAACCTTAGCAGAAAAATATCTGGGAAAGCTTCATCAGAGAGTTCTTCTTCACCATAACAAAGCTTCTGCTCATTCTTCTCATCAAACAAGGACAATTTTGTGAGTTTTAATGGGAAATCATTATCCACCTTATAGTCATGATTTGACTCCTTCTAACTTCTTTTTGTTTTCTAATCTTAAAAAACATCTGTAAAGAACACCTATTTTTTTCTTCAGTTAACAATTCAAAAATAGACTGCATTGATATGATTAAATTTACAGGACCCTCAGTTCTTCAG
Source organism: Gorilla gorilla gorilla (assembly GCF_029281585.2). NCBI lineage: Eukaryota > Metazoa > Chordata > Mammalia > Primates > Hominidae > Gorilla > Gorilla gorilla. Next base: position 174,791,673 of record NC_086017.1, read on the forward strand.
AGATGAACTAAATGGCTACCATCATCACCTACAAAACTGTCTTGAACTTGACGGAGGTTATGTTAAAAAATACAGTTTATATTTTAAATTTTTACCTTCTAATTTTAATTTTCCACAAACTTTGAAATATGTTACCAATTTGAATGATTTTTTATGAAGTGTGACAACAGAAAAATAATATGTTCAAATAAATGTTCACGGTGACTTAAGATATATGGATATCTGTTTTCAAATAAAATAACTTGGTATCAGACATTTATTTTCTCATTTCTGAGTATTTTTAATTTTCATATTGGACCAACAACTCTTGTTTCAAATCTTCTCCTTGAAGAAATAGTGAAGAATTAAGTATGGCATACATTATAATTAAGCACAATCTAGTCACGTTTTTTATTATATTAATTTCATAAGAAAGCATTTTTGTAAAGGAAAATGCTTTAAGTGTGATATCTTATTTTATTTTAGTTTGTAACTCCAAAATTTTAATTACAGAATTAACGTACAAGTATCACTTCAGCAGTCTTCAGTAGTCATTTCAAATGCCACCTCTGCATTAACCTCCTAACCGTTATAGCTGATTTAAATCATTATTTTCTCATTTTTGATCATAATGGTCATGTATATCATTTTTATTGGATTATTAATCTCTTTCTTGTATTTTTAGGTAATGTTTACTTGACTTTGTTCCCTTAGTAGGAAGTGATGCATAGTTTTTTGGAGGTAGAGGGTAATTTATTAATGATATTAGTAATATTTTTTATTTACCTCTTTTACCAAAACCCTTCCTGCCTTGCTTCAATGCCTAGGACTGTTTCTTGTTCAGAATAGATACTTAATAGTATTCTTATTTGTTTGTTGTTTTGCGATACAGTCTCACTCTGTTGCCCAGTCTGCAGTGCAGTGGCTCAATCTGAGCTCGCTGCAACCTCCACCTCCTGGGTTCAAGGGATTCTAATGCCTCAGCCTCCCAAGTAGCTGGGATTACAGGCATGTGCCACCACACTTGGCTAACTGTTGTATTTTTGGTAGAGATAGGGTTTCACCATGTTGGCCAGGCTGGTCTCCAACTCCTGACCTCAAATGGATAGCCCTCCTCAGCCTCCAAAAGTGCTGGGATTATAGGCATGAGCCACCGTGCCCAGCCTTAATAGTATGCCTCAAATGCTGAACAAATGCATATCCTCATTTGAGAAACTGTGCCTAATAGTCTAAAAGTTTCTTCAGTGTTGATTTTGTTGTGTTTACCTAAAACTTCTAGGTGCATCTTTCTCTAGATTTCAAAAGCACATGGGAAACAGCACTTTAGGTATTCTTTTGAATATATAACCAGGCATTCAAAAGAATGTGTTTAAAATGTGATGATGTGATATACAAAAACAGCCATTGTATGTTATTTGCTAGAAAATCATTCCTGGGCTTTCACATGATGCCTTTTCAGTCTGGCTCTCTTAAATACCTAGGGCTAAGGATAAGGCTTTTTGTACTTCTGTTGATAAGAATAAAATATTTAGGACAGTGTTCATGTGTCATTGACTGACAACTAAGTTACATTTAAATTAGCTGGCATTAGAGATTAATTTTCCGCATGGTCATATATTATTAGAATCATCTGCATTATCCTCATTAGGTTTATTTTCATGCTTTATCATGTGAAAAATTAAGTGTTTTAATTTGTTTCTTTCAAGGTTCTGCAGCTTTATCTGTGAAAATTATTGAAGTGATTGCAAATACAGTACAGCACAATTCCATCCTTCCCATAAAAGGTATTTGAACATCAGAGAAAATATATTCATAATAACAAACATATTAAATACATAAGTATCTGGATTTATACATAGAAATAAACATAGTTACATAGCTATATGGGTAAATCATTCTATACTAACAAATATAAAATCTATCAGAAGATAGTATTCTCAGATGATAAAAATTAATATTAACTCACACAATTTGAAATGTACACCTATCATATTATATATTTGTGCTCTTCTTTTAATAATCACCAAGGCACTAGGACTACTGAAATATAGTGGCTTTTAGTTTGCAAAATATATATTAATTATGAATAAATGAATAGGCCTATAATATTACAAGTAAAATGTTTTCAACTCAGAATACTAGAAGGGCAAAAACTATGAAAATCTGTCTTCTTAGGCTGTCTCATAAAAGAGTCATTTTTAAAGCATTTATTTATTCTTTTAACACATCTTTAACAGATACTTAGTTTGCATATAAAAAAATGTTTTAGACTCTAGAATGCTTTTGCCTTCAAAATTTGAATAGTGTAACAAAATGCACATAAAACGCTTTGAAATTCACGAATAAATTTTATTCTTTTTTTTCAATTTTATTGTCAATTACAGAGGGTTAAAATCACTATATATATATAAAAAAGGGACTGAAAATCACCATGTTCTAAACAGAAGTAACTGGAGTAAAATAAGTGTGCATCCTCATAAAATTCAATACAGAACTTAGTAGGTTAGACTATATCATAAGATTATTACTTCTAATAACCAAATCTTGAACTGTGTCCATCTAAGGAAGCATTGTCTTGGAAATAAAAATATAAAATATTTTACTATAGCTGCCATTTGTATTTTCCAGACTAATCTAAAGGAGGGAAGTTGAACAGTTTGATTTCTCCTCTTGCTTACTTGGCAATGCTCTCCTTCCTCAATTTCTAATGATGATCAGAATAGCTCAGTTCTCCATCCCAGTGATGCCTAAATGGCTATTCATGCAGTTCAGAGATTTTTTGGACAACATCTGTCTTCTTTTCCTTCTCTTTGGACTTTTAAATGTCTTTTTCTTTTAATTTCTCACATCCAACCTCTTCTTATCATGGGTTAATTGTTCAGCTCCATTAGGTTTATTACATCCTGGAGTGCAAAATGAAGAAAAGTAAATGAATTTCAGAGTTCACTGCCCACAATATGTGGTATCTGAAAGATAACAAAATCTTTTACACTAGTTATGTTAGCATTTGGTGAACATTCCATAAGATTTTTGAAAATTAAAAGGGATTATGCAAGTTAAATATGTGAAAACTTATCACTCTCTCTCTCCTGTCTCTGTATTTCTGTGTGTGTGTGTGTGTGTGTGTATGTGTGGTGTGTGTGTGTGTATGTGGCACGTATCTGAATACAATGAATTTTTTTCCAGTATTTTGTGTTTTTTTCTGAAACTTATTAATTCTTGATTTCTACTTGAATTTAGCATTGTTTCCTAGGGTAAACACAAGTAGATTCAGGTATTAAAAGCAAGTAGATTCAGGCCATGCACTGTGACTCATGCTTGTAAACCCAGAACTATGGGAGGCCAAGGTTGGAGGATCTCTTGAGCCCAGGAGTTTGAGACCAGCCAACAAAGCAAGACACTATCTCTACAAAAAAAAAAAAAAAAAAAAAAAAAAAAGCTAGGCATGGTCGTGTGTGCCTATGATCCCACGATCCCAGATAACTCAGGAGGTTGAGGTGGGAGGATTGCTTGGGTCCAGGAAGTCAAGTCTGCAGTAAGCCATGATTGTGCCACTGCCCTCCAGCCTGGGTAACAGAATAAGAGCCTCCTATCTCAGAAAAAAGAACAGATTAAAAAAACAGATATTTGTTTTTCAGAAACCTGATTGTTCTGTAAGAAAATATTATTTCTATATTTTTTAAATATCATATTTATTTGGACTTAAACCCTACTTTGATTTTTCTATATGAATGTAATACTTATTACCTATGAATCAAAGAAGAAACCACAGTTTGAAAATGAACAATAAAACTATAGCATAATAAGCCTAAAGAATTGCCAAAAGAAACATTTATGACCTAAAATGCATATATTTAAAAAATAAAACTTAAAAATTAGTAACAAGCTTTTGTGTCAATAAATTAGAAAAAACATGTTGGGGAAAAGTTGAGTGTTGGGAAAAAAGCTGAGGCAGGACTTGCATGTCTGACATAATGTAAAAGAGTCTTAGAACATGTCCAGGGTCCAGGATCTAAAACCCCTCATGGAGGGGCACAGAACACCAAGCTCTGTGCCAAAGGGTGGAAGGCTGCTCTGACGCACCACAGTCTAAGCCCAGGGGATAAAACCCCTTGTGGTTTGGATGGAATCCAGAGCTCAGGGAATAAAACCCCTCGTGGCTTCTGGACTGTGTCTAGACTTGCTGGCTCCTTGCTTCTGGCACTCCCTGGCTCATGGATCAATTTTGTCTTAAACTAGAACATACTTCCCATTATCTCGAGTAGCAGAACATGTTCCATATGCTTCAAAGAAAATGCTAAATGGTCACAACTGTAGACCATGTGCTTGATGCACCACTTTCTCTCAATCCCCACATCCTCACCACCTGCTTCTTTGTTTGATCACCAATAAATATCATGGGCGCCCAAAGTGCAGTGCCTTTACAGCCTCCATACTAGCGTTGGCCCCTTGGTCCCACCTTATGCACTCTTAAACTTGTCTTTTCTCATTCCTTTGACTCTGCTGGACTTTGCCGCCCCCATGGCCTGGTGTTGGATCTGATCACCCCAACAAAAACACACTAAATTAAGAGCAAGACAATAAAATATAGTAAGTAAAGATAGCATAAACAATTAAAATAGAAGGTACAGTATCAAGAAAATAAATAAAGACAAAAAGTTATTTTTGGAGAGAAAATACATCCGTAGATCCATAATATTACACCTTTGTAATTTATCAGATTGATTTTGGAAACTGAACATACAGCTGCAATTTCAGTCCTACATGTGTCTAATAGAAGTACATATTGCAGCCAAAAAGACATGTGCAGGAATTTTTCATAAACACTTTAGACATATTATACAAAATCTGGAAACAAAAAAGATAATCAATATAACAATGGGTACATAACCCTGAGATATTACTGAAATGGAATACCCCACAGCAATCAATAATAAAGAGGACATCCAGCTATGAACAATATAGATGAATCTTATACATGTTGCATCAAACAAAGCAAGTCAGGAGCAAATGAGTATGTGTAGTACACGGTATAATCTCAATTTATTAATTTCAAGAATAGGTTAATATAATTGATGGTGGTAGATCAGAATAGTGATAACTTGTTGGGGAAATATTAATGGGGAAGGAACAGAAGGGAACATTCTTGGGTGCTGGAAATATTTATATCTTAACCTGGGGTTGTTTCATTAGTTACCTTTTTTGGATGTAAAACAGCATTGAGTTGTATACTTGAAGCATGTTAACTACATTGTTTTTATCCACCTCAAAAACTGTAGTCATACTGCATGTGTGAGTTTCAGTTGACATAATTTAGTAAAGATGTCATTTAGATTAAAAATTAAATGGTAAAAATTGAAAAGTACTGTGAGATAAAAAATAAAAATATGAATTAAGTATCTGAAAATATGGTCACATTTAATAATAAAGATTGAATGCAAATTTAATATGCATTTTTATCTTCAGAGTGTGTTTAACTATATTTAATGTCAATTTATGAGAATTCAAGCCACCTAATGTAACTACTATTAGTAAAATTATAAGTTAATAAAATTTTTTTGGAGGGGATGCTGATATTGTGTATAAAGAATAAAATGTATGGATTCTTTAAAAATAATGAAATATCTCTATTAAATACTTATACTAAGGCAATAATAAAAGAAGTGTGATCATGTTTGTGGGAAAGCAATTGTGTTTTTCCAACAAATAAAAGTAAAAATGAAAAATTTTATTAAAAACATATTTATATTAGAAATAGGATCTTACAAAAGAGAAGTGGAAATAGATTGTCCCACATGAGAAAAGATAGTCTTGGTTCAGTAGTTGTTATACATTTACTCCATCTATCTTTTCCATTTCTTCCTAACTTGTGAGATGAGAGAAAGCAGACAGGGAGGATTGTGATCATCTCTGTTTTGCTTCTTATCTATGATAATGTTCTCATTGTATGTTTTAATTACCTTCTCTCATAAACTCCAGCAGTTGACAACTCCTCTTGCCAAATGTGGTCTATTTCCAGTCACTTACACTAGGAAGAAGTAAGGACACCATCAAATTTCTTTATAAGGTTTCATGGCTGAATGGCAAAATATTTTCACTTTTGAAGGCAATAAATCAATATTGCCTTATACATTAAATATGCATATTATGAAGTTGTTTATGTACATGTAATTATGTATAGTATTAGCTTCAGCTGATATATCCCCTATGGACTTAATATATATGCAATAATTTTTGATGTTTTGGGAAAATAAAATGGTAATCACAAAATGATATGAAAGCAGTCACTTAAAATTAAGAATTTTTTTCTAGGAATTTTGAAGATGACATTAAACTATGTTTTAAATCAGCTTAAACTCTGTTACCATATCCTTAATTGTGAGAAACCTTGGTCCAAAGAGATTTTATTATGAGACCAAGCAGATAGTTCATAACAAAATTGTTAATTGTTTAGTGATAATATTAAAGCATAGTAAGGAAAATGGGGAAATCAACAAATTATTTGGTTAAAGCAAAAATATAGTAAGTATCCCTCTGTAACTCAGTAACAAAAGATGAATTGAGTATAGTCTCTTGACTTTATTTTTTTTTAGACATTTCTTTGGGGGGTTAAGGGGGAGGATATACTTTTCTAATCACTATTGCTTCACAAGTACACAAATCTTAGGAACAAAATTTTAAAATTTAAAATTTTCAAAAATTAAGTTAAGTTTATACCAGTATTGGTGAAGATTAAACTAAACACTTTTCCTTCCTCCCTCCCTGCCTTCCTTCTTTCCTTTCTCTCTTCCTCCCTCCCTCCCTTCCTTCCTTTCTTCCTTCTTTTTTTCCTTCCTTTTATCTTTCACTTCCTTCTGCCATTGTTTTTTATTCCTTCCTTCCATCATGGACCTGAATATTTGTTTGCTGTAACTTAAATGTTCTGTGCCTATAATACAGATTTTTGAAATACTGATAAAAAGTGACTACAAAATTATCTTGTAAGTTAGCCACTTTGAGACAACCACATTTATCTAGTAACCTTTTCGTTAAAATGCTGACTCTTATGTACTCACACATACAGATATACATAATCATTCAATAAATATTTGTTGAGAATTTTAATAATCTGAAATTCAAAGAAAGAAAGATTTTTTAAAAAGCAGTGTAATACTCCACAATATTCCAAGTACTTAATAAAAACTAAATTAATCAAACAGTAAGAAAAACTAAACAGTTCCCAAAAAATAATTAGGGAACTACTGCAGTTAAAAGACAAACCCTGACACCACACAATTGCAACTCTGTCTTAACTACAATAGAACTGTAAACAGTTTCGCAGCCCCCTCCTGTTCTAACATTTCCTGGGCTTCCCTTTACCAATTTAATACCATTTTTATGGCAGAACACAATCACAGCAGCATATCACATATTTCCACTGAAGCATCAAGCTTTTAAAAAGCAGGGAAAACATTATATGTGTAGGTGGAAATCCATTACTGCTGAATTGCAAATTAAATGGACGTACTGTAATTTTCTGACACAGTAGGAACACTGTAAAAAGAATCTGTCTTGAATTGGCATTTTCCTTTGTTTGTAACTGGCCATAAAGTATGCTTTCTAATTAAAACTTTTAAATGCTTTTAATTGATGGAATATAAAAAATAGACCCATGTCAAAATTAGTCCCATGTCTACTGACTAGTCATTAAAATGTAAGGTCATGGCCTAGTTTAGCAAAAGCAAAGATAAGATTCAGTGGTTGAAATCTTAATATATGGTGAAACTTCTTATGGTTGTCTGGCTTTTTAGGAAACCCTGTGTTTCTATTGTCTTATTTCAATAAATTATAAGCTAAATTAGATAAATTAAAATTTTTGGAAAAGAATTAAATGAAGAGGAAATTAAAGACCAATTTTTGTTTCAAAGAAAGAATTAGTTATTTACCTTGCTATAATTGACTACTTGGTAGTTTAGTCTATGACCTACCTGGTCATCTTTGGGAAAAATTTGTCAGAAAAAAAGAATGAGTTGGTGTTAAAAAGTTTCGACATGCTTTAAAAATACATTGTGCAATTAGATTTGGATGAGATAGATGTTTCCACATTGTTCACAGATGTTTAATTGTCTAATCAGACAAATGGAGAGAATAACATCAACCAAGCACAAAGGCTGTTTCTTCTACAAGTGGAAGTAAGCACTTTTTGTGCTTCTCTACTAGAATCTCAAAATATTTTCTCCATCTTCATCTGAGTGTTATAAGTGGAAGACTACATAATACCAATAACAATAATTTCCATGATTATTTTACATCATTACATATATAAACCAAGCTCCGACATGTCTTGAGAATCTATGATCCCATGTCTGATGTTTTTCTCATGATTAGACTATAAAGACAAGTTTTTTTTCTTTTTTTTCAGAGTGACCAAGGAAGTAAGTTGCTGTTTTTATCACATAATGTTAAAGGTACGTATGATCAAATTAAGTTATTACTGCTGATATTAGCCTTGATCACCTGGCTGAGGGGTTACTTTTTATCTTTCTGTACTATAAAATTACTTTTTTTTTTCTTTTGTACACTGAACTCTTTGGAAGGATGTTATAAGAAGCCACCACTTAAAGGGTATGAAGTTATACTCCACCTCCTTAAGGGTGGAATACATATATATATATATATATATATATATATATATATATGTTGTTTAGAATTTTTCTGCACAGATATTTTTTCTGTTCAAATTTATTTATTTATTCAAGTATTTATATTAATGTGGCTAATCAATAATTTGTTTCTCACATTGGAAGCTTTTCAGTTGTATCTGCGTCCCTTTGATGTGCCTTCATCATAGTAGGTTTTATTTTTTTATTTTATTTATTTAGAACTTTACTTTCCTGCACTACAAAATATTCTGGGTTTATTGTATCTCCTGTCCAAACTCAAACTTGGAATCAGCCATTTCACCAAGGAATCCTGATCTCTTTTCTTGTAAAATTGGTTTTAGAAATCAAGATATGAGTGCTGGGTGCGCTCTTTGCTATTATGGTTGCTTGTAGCCCTTCTGAGATGACAGAGAAGGAAAATACACAAGACTGTGTTAACCCATATATCTATGCATATCAATAAATTTTGCTATGTTACCATCTATGTATTATGCTACACAAGGCTTCAGACTGATATCTCCAACTCTAATTCATAATCACATGAATCATTCTAGCCTCCTCCCCTTGCCCATTTTTAACTTCCCTCTTCAACAATGAGAAACGTGGCTCCCACTGTTACTGGTGGGTCTTTGTTCTTAGAGCTCCCAAGAGGGTGGCAGGCCACTCCCAAGTTGGGGGCCGACCATTTGTTCTCTGACCTGGGGTTCTTGGCCTCACGGATTTCAAGGAATGAAACACTCATGCATGAGTGTTATAGCTCTATTAGAAGCCGTGGGTCACAGAAGAGAACCATTGAACCCAGTGACTAGTGTTCAGCTCAATTAGGATGAACCCGGGCACTTAGCCATGCAGGAACAATGGTGAGCCTCTAGCCTGATCAGGAGCGGCAATGGGAGCCTCGCTGGATCAGAAGCACAGTGGACACCCTGCCTGATCCAGAGGAGTGACAGTCAATGTGGGTCTGCGACAGCGGCGATCACCAGTGGTGGACAGTGAGGGAAAACTCAGGTTGAGCTGGAACAAACATGGACTGGAAGAGCGTACAGTTGCAAGATTTAATAGAGTGAAAACAGAGTGCCCATACAAGGGGAGAGGACCCAAAGGGGGTTGCTCACTCCTGGCTCGAATGCCTGGAGTTTATATCCCAATCACTGTCCCTCCCGCTCTGCTCTCAGATGATAGATGATTTGATTATTTATTTACCTCCTGCTTTTAGCCTAATTGGTATTTTAGTGAGCCCTCTCTACTACCTGATTGGTCAGGTGTGAGCTGAGTTACAAGCCCCATATTTCAAGATGGACATGGTCACCTTCCCCAGCTAGGCTTAGGAATTCTTAATCAGCCTAGGAAATCCAGATAATACTGTCTCTCAGTCCCTCCTCTCAACAGGAAAACCCAAGTGCCGTTGGGGAGTTGGCTGATGACCGCTCTAACTGCCTCCTGCTGAATTGGGGTGTAGTAGGGGTCATGCAGTTGAGATTTTGTCAGGAGGGATGCCTTCGATGTCATCAACATCAGAGCATGGGCTAGCAGGCTAGTTCAGGGGTCCACAGTAGATCTTAGTCATGGACTGCATCTGGGGCTCCATTTCAAGAACGATTTGTAGTTTTACAGCTTCGATTCTGGAAGAGACAAACTTAACAAGGAGGTTAAAGATACTGGGATTGAAATGTATGGCCTGAAGTGCAGAGGATTATTTCTTTGGCACACTTCACAGGCCCTGACTATCTGCTTGATAGTTTTGAAAAGGCCTGGTCCAGTAAATTATGATTTGGCCATCTCATGGGTGCTATCAATGCCTAAGTGAAAGGTTTGGTGAAGAGTTTTAAGTAATTTCCATTGCTTAGCTGAAGACAAAAGTATTTTTCCTTCTTCAGTGGCTAGCCATCCTGAGGGGAGGAAGCTGTGTCCTCGTGAGGTTACCTATTCTATTTCTTCTGCTGAGTACTGGGGCTTGGTTTCCCAGAGGGGATTACCCCATACTAGGGGTCCTTCTATAAGCATTTCTAAAGGAGGCTCCCACCTTGTGGCTCTTTTGGGTTCAATATCTGCTCGGTGGTTTTCTTCTATTTCCCTTTCCTTTCCTTTCTGATAACCCCAGCAGTGTAAGACTGCCACCTCTTTAGGTTTCTGTACAGCCAATAATAATCTCCTAGTGGCTTCCTGATGTTTGATAGGTGTTCCCTCGGAAGTTAGGAATTCCCTTTCTCTCCATATTGCTGCATGGGCATGGAGGACTAGGTAAGCATTCTTAGAGTCTGTATATATATTTTTCCTCTTTCCTTCTCCTAATTCTAGTGCCCGAGTGAGGGCTATTAGTTCTGCCAGCTGAGCGCTAGTTCCTGGAGTGAGGGGCTTACTTTCAAGTATTCCATTATCACTGACCACTGCATACCCTGCCTTTCAAAGTCCTTTTTCTACAAAGGAGCTTCCATCAGTATACAAGTTGAGGTCGGGATCAGTCAGGGCAACCTTTAGAAGGTCCCCTCGAGCAGTGTAGGTTTGAGCAATTGTTGACGGTTATGTTCCATCTTTACTTCATTGTCTGGAAGAAATGTGGCTGGGTTAAGAGTTGCACAAGTGAGCAGTCGCAGCACTGGTCCTTCAAGTAATAGAGCCTGATATTTAAGCAAATGTTGTCTGACAGCCACAAGTCTCCTTTAGCCGTGAGTATGCCATTCACATCATGAGATGTCCACATGGTAAGATCTCTTCCCTGTATTATTTTAACTGCTTCAGATACTAAGACTGCTACTGCTGCCACTGCCCATAAACAATGAGGCTAACCCTTTTCCACTACATCAATTTCCTTACTCAGGTATGCCACGGGTTGCAAGTTGGTCCCTTGGACGTGTGTAAGGACTCCTAGAGCTATTTCTGTTTTTTTCTGTGACATATAAAGAAAAGTCTTGCCCCATTGGCAAGCTTAACACTGGGGCTTGGGTTAAGGCCTTCTTTAGGGCCTGAAAAGCTGTTTCTGCTTCAGGTGTCCATTCTACTAAATGAGTATTGGCTTTCTGAGTTTCCTTAATTAGTGTGTATAATGGCCTGGCTCTTTCGCCGTACCTGGGAATCCGTATTTGGCAGAGGCTTGTTATGCCATGGAAACCTCTTAATTGCTTCAGGGTTTTGGGATCAGGATAAGCCAGTATAGGATGGATACATTCCTCACTGAGGGCCCTGGTGCCTTTGGATAATTTTAACCCTAAGTATTTAACCTGCTATAAGCAGAGCTGTGACTTTGGTTTGGAAACCTTGTAGCCACAAGTGGCGAGGAAGTTTAAAAGCACTTGGGTGGCTTGATGGCACAAGGCTTCTGCAGGGGCGGCTAGATGTAAATCATCCATGTACCAAACAACATGAGTGTTCAAGTATGAGAACTGGCTCAAGTGTTGGGCTTGGGTTGATGCCTGGCCGAATAGATGGGGGCTGTCCCTGAACCCTTGGGGTAAAACATTCCAGGTGAGTTGAGACGTTGGGTTAGAAGGATCTTCAAAGGCAAACAAGAATTGAGAGTCAGGATGTACAGGAATGCAGAAAAAGGCATCCTTAAGGTCCAGGACTATAAACCACTCTGCTTCCTCTGGCATTTGGGAAAGCAGAGTATAAGGGTTAGGTACAGCTGGGTATAGAGGGACAATGGCCTCATTGATAATCCTGAGATCTTGCATTAACCTCTACTGTCTGTTGGGTTTCTGTACTCCTAAAATTGGAGTATTGCAAAGGCTATTCCATGGTCTTACTAGGCCTTGGGCTTTTAGGTCCTTAACAATGTTTTGGAGTCCTTGTTCAGCCTCAGGTCTAAGGGGGTACTGCCTTTGGTAGGGAAAGGAGGTGGAATCCTTTAGTTTAACTTGAACGGGATGGGCATCCTTTGTTCATCCATACTGTCCTTCTGTTGCCCAGACACCAAGATTAATTCCTTTCTCAAGTAGAGGACAACAAGCAGGTGATCCTTCTCCTATGTTCAGGTGTATAATGGCCCCTGCTTTTGCTAGAATGTCTCTCCCTAACAAAGGAGCGGGGCTTTCAGACAAAATTTGAAAGGCACGTGAAAGAGAAAAGTTCCCCAGTCACAACTTAGTGGCTGGGAGAAGTATCTAGTGACTGCCTGTCCAAGGGCCCCTCAGACAGTGACAGACCTGGAGGACAGTTGTCCGGGACAGGAGAGTAAGACTGAGAAGGCTGCGCCAGTGTCCAGGAGACAGTTAACCTCCTGGTCCTCAATGGTCAAGCATAGCCGGGGCTCTGTGAGGGTGATGGCATGGGCTGGTGCTTGCCCTGGGCACCCTCAGTCCTGCTGCTGGATCATCTGGTTAGTGGCTTCTGACTCAGAGGACCATTGTCCTCTGGGGCAGTGGGCCTTCCAGTGATTCCATTGTCATGAGGGACATGGACGAGGGAATGTCTTATTTCTATTCGGACAATCTTTTTTAAAGTGTCCTTGTAGACCACACTGGAAGCAAGCCCTATCAGGCGTTCTATTTGCCCAGGCTTTCCCTTTTCCAAAGCCTCCAAAATCTGCTTGCCTGAGGGCCATGACTAAAGTGGTGGCTTTTTTTTTTTTTTTATCCTGTTTGTCCTGTTCCACCTGCTCCTCCTGATCTCTATTATAAAAAACGGATGTTGCCAAGTTCAACAGGGTTTCTAAGTTTTGCTCTGGGCCTAAGGCAGACTTTTGAAGTTTTTTTCTAATCTCTGCAGCTGACTGAGTGATAAACTTGTCCTTTAAGATTAGTTGACCTTCAATAGAGTCAGGTGACAGAGAGGTATGCTTCCTCAATGCCTCCCTTAGTCTCTCCAGAAAGGCGGTAGGATGTTCTTCCTTTCCCTGTGTAATAGTGGACATCATTGAATAATTTATAGCCTTCTTCCTAGTTTTCCTTAGTCCTTCTAGCACGCAAGTTAGCAAATGTCTGTGGCACCAATCTCCATGTTCTGATTCTGTGTCCCAGTGTGGGTCAGCACTGGGAACTGCCTGCTGGCCTGTGGGGAATCGTTCTCTTTCCTCTGTTGTCATTCTATCATTGACCTGACTAAGATACCAGAGATCGCCAAACTCTCGGGCTGCAGTTAATGGAGGCACTTCTCTCATTTGTAGTTAGTGTCTGATCGAGCAGTAACATTATATCTCTCCAGAATACAACTTAGGGGTGTTTTTGCCTTGGGGGAACGTTTCCCATCTGAAAAAAGAACATACGGATGCCAGCTCCCCTAGTCATTTTCCCATGAGCATTAGTCCTAGAGTTTCCACTATGGTCCTAATGCTTATTCCTTTCCAGGGTGCGTAACCACCCATGGACCTCTGTTTATCGGATTCATTACACTCACCCATGTAGCTGTCCTGCACGTGTTGACCTGCCTTTCTTGACCACAAAGGGGTCCGGGCTGCTGGATTCTAGTTATCCTTTGCAAGCGTGCCCAACATTGCCTTTGCACTCAGGGGTGAGTTCTAGAGCTGGACTGGGCTCCTAGGTATTTCAAAACAACCCAGTTGACTCGTGAGATGCATTCCCATAAACAACAGTTCTTATGCAAATTCATTCCAGAGAGGGTGTAGGTAACCTTTTGAGTCGAGATTGATATAGAGTTTTTGCCCACTAGGGCCTTTTGTCCTTCTTTTCCTTTGTAGAAATATGCTCTAATTATCAATCTTAAACCTTTGTTGCCCTGGATTAAGTCCTTTTGGGTACAAAATATGGGAGATGGATCCTGTTTATCCTATGTGCCTTTTTCCTATGAGAAGGAGAGTGAGGAGAAAAAGATGTGCTTGCTGGTTTTGTAAGTACTTTAAGGCTTGGCTGAGTTCAAACAGCTTGAACTTCTGAGCAGACCAATTATTAGGCAATTTGCCTAACTCTGCTTTTACAAGAGTTTCCCTATCAATTACTGAATACCCATTTTTTTTTTTCTTTCAATCACCTGGGAGGAACCATCCACGGTTCTGTCCTGAAGGGAGTTCCTCCTAGGTCTGGTTGGACCTTCGTATGGTAATTAATATTTAAATCCCCTGTTAGGAATCTGCTGGGTTAAGGGAATTTTCAGTGGTTAACATTAAATTACCTTTTTCTAACAGAATAGCCCTATACTTCAAGATTTTTGAGTTAGTAAGCTATCTTTTTGCTTTTTTTACTTAGGATACTTCTGGTGAATTGTGCTCACGATGAGGTTTCCTCTAAAGGTTATTTTTCTACTTTCTTCTCTTAGCAAAGCAGTTGCCACTACAGATTAAATTCATTTGGGCCATCCGTGGGTTACTGGGTTAAGAATTTTTGATAGGAAGACTATGGGTTGTCAGTGGTCTTCGGGCTACGCCCTCTTTTACACTGACAACAAGTTGGTATTGGAATGTTATAGGGTCACGGAGAAGACCTTCAATTACTAATTATAGGTTCTAAATTTACCTTGCTTTAAAAGGAATAGGGTACACTGTTTTCTCTTTACTACCTCTATCTCTCTCTTTCTCTTGTACTCCCTCTGTGTCTCTCTGTCTCTGCCTCTCTCTCTCTGCCTCTCTCTCTTCCTTTCTTTTTTTTTCTGTCTCTCTTTCTTTTTTTTTTCTCTCTCTATCTCTGTCTCTCTTTGTGGATGGATTTTGGAAACACAGCGGAAGGACGTTCGCTTGTTGCCCCCATTTGCCACTATAGGAATATGCACCTCCCTTTAATTTACTCAATTCCTTTTTATCCTGATCTATTGTGTTGTTGTAGACACACTTCCAGTTGTTAAAGTACTGGGGCATCAGTTCTAAGGCCCTGGCCAAGGAGCCAAGGCTTGGAGATTGTATTGCAGGTGGGGTAAGCTGGGTAGAAATCTGGGGAGGAGAGCAATTTACACAACGGGAGAGCAATCCTCCTAGCCATTTACAAACTTGGGACCCTGGCAAGGATGGTGGGGAACGGGTCCCACATAACTGCCCATGTCGAGAGCTGTATATCTAAATTGGGAGGGACACCAGGGGCAAGACTCCCTGGGTTCATAGCCTAGATGCCCAAGGACACAGCGTAGAACTTCCTTAGATCCCTTTGGAGATACAACTTGCTCTAATACTTTGGAGAGGAAGTGAAAGTCTGAAGGTGGGTGTGGTCACCTTCCCCAGCTAGGCTTAGGAATTCTTAGTCGGCCTAGGAAATCCAGCTAGTCC
This sequence comes from Gorilla gorilla gorilla, assembly GCF_029281585.2. NCBI lineage: Eukaryota > Metazoa > Chordata > Mammalia > Primates > Hominidae > Gorilla > Gorilla gorilla. The sequence continues at coordinate 174,807,438 of NC_086017.1, forward strand.
TGTCTCTCACCACCATCTGCCAGCCACTCACTTTATTGTTAAATTCCAGTATACATGTAGAGTCATTTCAAAATCTCTAAACTCTACCCCCGCAGAAAAAAAAAAAAAAAATTGTCAACTACAATTCAGTTATTTTTGCCCATAGTCTTACAGACTCCACTCATTTCCAAAGTCACTTAGGACAGCACTGCTTTTTTTCCCACCTTTTTCAGTGACATTGTTTCACGTATTTCTTAAAAAGTTGTATTATTTTGTCAAATTCTGTATTCTAACGTGGGACTCTCTAACCTCACAAAGATTTACAAGTTAAGGTTTACTTCTTGTATACTACTGGGTAGCTACTTACGCTTTTTCTCAATGTGCATGATAAAACAGCTTTATCTCCACCCATATTACAAATAAGCTTTTAACACTGGGCTCTTTCTCTTACATTCTTGGCTGTCATACTAGAGAGTTTTAAGGTTTTCATTTGTTGTACATCACTTTTCTGTAATGCTTCAATGGTGAACCTACAAAAACTTCTTGTCTGGCCGAGTTTTCGACTTTGCATTTCTCTTTATAACTACCCAACTGCCTTTTGGGTTAATATCAAAAAAAAAGGACTCATTATGTTTAGTCATGTGCCTCATAGTAATGTTTTGGTCAACAAGAAATAGCACACACTATGTAGTCCTGTCAGATAATAATGGAGCTGAAAATTTTCTCTCCCCTAGTAACATCATAGCTGTCATAACATAGCACAAGGCATTACTCACATGTTTGTGTTGATGTTGGTGTAAACAAACCTACTGCACTTTCAAGCATAAAAAAATATAGCACATACAATTATATACAGGACATATATGAAGATAATGAATGACTATGTTACTATTTATGTATTTACTATACTAGACTGTTTATTGCTTTTTTAGATTGTCTCATTTCTACTTATAAAATAAGGTAACTATATAATAGCCTTAGACAGATTCTTCAGGAGGTATTCTGGAAGAAATAATTGTTAGTGGATAGGACAGCTGTATGCATGTTGTTAGCCCTGAAGACCTTCCAGTGGGACCAGATGTGGAGGTGAAAGAAAGACAGTGATATTGATTATCCTGACCCCATGTAGGCCTGAGCTAATGTGTGTGTTTGAGTTTTAGTTTTTCACAAAGGTAGTGTACAAAGTAAGAATAAAAAAAGCCCTTGACAAATAGAAAATTTTGTAAAGAGAAAAAAGCTCATAGAATATAAAATAGAAAATATTTCTGTATAGTACAAATATTTTGTACAGTATGTGTTTGTGTTTTAAACTGTTTCATTACAAAAGAGTCAAAAAGTTAAAAAAATTAAAAAGTCTGTAAAGTAAAATGTTACAGTAAGCTAAAAACAATTTATTATTGAAGTAAGACAAACTTTTTATAAACGTAGTATAGCTCAAGTATACAGTGTTAATAATGTCTATAGTAATATACTGTAATATTCTAGGCTTTCACATTTACTCGCCACCCACTCATTGATTTAGCAGAGCTTCCATTCCTGCAAGCTCTAATCCTGGTAGGTATAGGTATACCTATTCAGGTGTACCATTTTTATCTTTCATACTGTATTGTTACTGTAACTTTTCAATGCTTAGGTATGTTTAGATTCACAAATACTTATTGCATTGTGTTACAGTTACCTACAGTATTCAGTAAAGTGACATAGTGACATGCTATCATAACCCAGCAGCATATACACACCACACAGCCTAGGTTTGTATTAAGCTATACCGTCTAGGTTTGTGTAAGTACAATCTATGATGTTCCTGCAACTATTAATAAATTGCCTATAGACACACTTGTTGGAATGTATCCATGATGTTAACCTGTGTATGACTGTACATATTTTTCAACCAATCTTATTTAAATTGATAAATATTATGGAAGAGTAAGTATTATCACTTTAAAATTTCATATTACAAAGTTTCATTATGGAGAGATGTCTGCATTCACTTTTTTTGTATGTAGGAGTGTGTTGTGTGCTAACTTGCACAATATGAAATTAAATATATATTTGAATTGTATATCATTATGAAATGTAAGCACAATACACTAAACAAATTTCACAATTTATTATATTTTGTGCTTAAAAAGTATAACCATTTTAAAAAGTCTAAACTTTGACTCTTTAGGTTAGTTTTTTCCATTAGTTTATCTTTTTACAAATACAGTTATGTTTTTAAATCATCAACTCAAAGTATTATAACAAATTATATACTATAAAAAGCTCCTTTAATATTAACATCATTAAAACTCATCCATTTTGTAACCAGGAATATAACATTTATAAGATCTGCTTCATATATTAATAAACGTAGACAGAGGCTAATTAGGTGATTTGCTTAAATGTCAGACACAACTTTAATGCCAACAAATAATCTGGAAGCACATTTATGTTAGCTTCATTTTTTTTTCAATTGTTCAACAAAGAGAGAACTTTTTTTTTTTTAAATAGAAGAACTAAAAAATGAGAGAAAAACAATTCCAGATGGATGTCTATGCTGACAACTGCACTAACAATCTGTCTCTTTAACTCAGATGTTAGCTTTGCTACCAAGGCTAAAATATTACTCATTCTTGAGCTAAAACTTGTTTTCTAACATGTTTTGTCTATATTCTTAAGATGCTATTAGGCTTACACATAATCAGCAATCATTCTTACCTTTACCTGCTTGTACCTTAATTCTGGCTCATGCTGTAATCAATCTTCACCTAACTTTATTTCATTTTCCTAGAATTGTCAAAACCTTTACCCTACATGAACTGAAGCTGTAGTGTAGCATAGCTTTACTTTTGCAAGGTAAGAACTGTTCAAAATAATTTAAATTTAGTGTTTCTAAACCCAAGTAAAATAATCTTTTTAGAGATATTTGCTGAAAAAATACTTTCAATTCACAGAATACTTATGTGTTGTTCTTAAAAAGAATTAGCTCTAGATTCAATTCAGACATATGTATACATTCTTTAATAGTTGTATTAATATATATTCAGAATTAGAGATTTATGCCACAGCATAATTTTATTTTGTATGTCATTTTCACATGTATATAGGGTAATAATTAAGTTACTTTCAGTTGATGTTTCACGAGTGGAATTTTAATCATTGTTAAAATTAGTTTTATGAGAGTTATATACACTTTTTCAAATAATTATTCACAGTTTATTTGAAAAGATCTTATCTCTATAATTTACTACATAGAGAGATAGAGAAAAGGGAGTCTATTATCTAAGTACTCGCTATTTTAAATCATTAATCAAACATTTTGTAATAACATTAATACTATAAAAGTGCCTCTAACATTAAAAGGGCTGTTATCTATCTATTGTCTGTTGTGGTACATAGCAATTTCAATAGTAATTAGTACAACTTTATGGATACTTAATATATTTTTAAGATAAGTCATCTCTCATTCTGTGAAATAAAAGTGTATATTTTTTCTAATAATATTTTCTAAAGAAAAGTGTATTTTTTTCTAATTTCTAACTTCATTAGAAATTCAAAACAAAAATGTATTATTCAAAGTTTGTGTATGTGTACTTGTACATTTGAGAAAGTGGAATTCAAAACTGTAGGTCCAATGTCAACAGGTGCCTTCAAGGTAATTCAGTTCTGAAATACATAATTTCAACTCTATTTGCTTATTTTCTACCTTTTTGCCTACTCAAAGTGACTTAAATTTACTGAAATAAAATGAGTAATCTTGTATCCTCTGAGAACAAAAACAAACACTTTTTTCTCAAAATATTGTTCTTTCTTTTTTCAAAGTTGTATTCTGTAACTTACATTAAGAAACATCACTAATTGTTAGATCATTTCTAAAAAGCAGTGCTATGATATTTGTTCTGCAGCAGAAATGAAGATTCTCAAGTAAGAATATGCTCGCTATCCAATAAATGATTCTTAAATTTTCTGCTTTATTTTTAATAATTATATATATTTGACATATAAATATATTATCTTACATTTTATTTAAATTTAGTCTTACTAAATACTGAGTTCTATTCAGACAAAAGCATATTTTAAAGTAATTCACATTCAAGAATCTAAATATTGCTTTAAAATTTTTTTATCAATAGCAATTTATTTCATTTGTCATAAAACTCCTATATGAGGGACTAACCAATAACCCTTAAAACTTCTCTAACCAAAATACAGCCCACGTATCATTTTTTCATATGGCTTTTTTTCCAGATGCATTGAGTGCACGTGTGCCACTTCCACAGTGGAAAGTAGCCTCTCATTGACTGCTTGTTCAGGTAGCTAAGCTTATATCAGCACTTTTCTTTGCAGTGGGGAACCTCTAGCATCAACAAATGCTCATTGATCCAGTAGAATTGGTAATCAACTGATAAGTTATTAAGCCACATATCATACACATAAACATAAACATGGTATGCCAATGTAGGGACTGATAGATGTGTAAAGCATGTTGACTGGTGATTATGATTCATAGCTAATGGCAAAGAGACACTAAATGTCCCACTTTAAAGGATAAATTTCAATAATTTGGGCCACATACTTCACTCATGAAATTTTGGGAGGTTAAAAAAAAAAGAGCAGTGTTACCACCAAATAGCATCCTAGATTTCTGAATACACAGTTTATCAAAGTCGATTAAGCAAGGGATGGAGCAAAGGAGGGAGAAGGCTGAGGGAGAGAGTGACTGAGAGAGAAAGAGAAGACTGTAAAAGGAGGCTCTGAGAGACCTAGTGACCCAGAGTGTGTATAGAATGAGACTACATGACTACATGTTTGTTAATTTGAGAAGTCTGTAGGCCCAACCTTGTGGTCTAGTGGACAGGGAAGAACCTAATAAGTAATTTCTTAGAAGAATGTACCTTGGGTCCCCTGGAGGGTGAAGGCAAATATTAATGCAGGGAATGACGTCCATTTGGAGGTAGGCTCCAAGAGGTAGTTTGTAGCAAAATGATATGTAGAAACCATGATGTAATTGCCTGGGAAGAAGATGATGATGGCTAACTCCAGTTGCCTGTGACCTTCAAAACTCAAGTGAAGGGCTTTAACTTTTGCTGTGAATGCACTTAAACAAGTGTGGTAGTATTTAAAGAGAAAGGAAACCCTGGAAAGGTTTGGCTCAAGGAGTGGCTTTGATTTGATCATTTTAGTACATGCTATGTATTTGTATGCTGAAATGAGCTTTAAACCCATATCAACCATAATCATCCAGACAAAATACTTTTCTGAAGCATTTTCTCATGCTTGAGAATTTTCAATGCTATAGCCTTCCTGTGAGTAAGGTAAAGTTTCATATCTCTGATGACCAAATTGAAAATCGTAGAGTTTGAAGAATTTCTCAGAGCTATACATATGGTAAAAACTGCCTGAAATTTCAACATAGAATTTTTGATTACATCCAGTTTTGTCAGTTAAAAAACTGCTTCTATCCTATTCCTCTACATAAGTTTACACCTAATATCTTTATTCATTTTTACCATTCACAGTTTGTAAAATGAGTCATACATTTCAAAATTCTTTAAAAAAGATTTTAATAATTTTTTTACTTTAATTTTTATTGAGATATAATTCACATGCTTAAAATTCACTATTTTAAGGTGTGAAATCTAGATGTTTTATGTATACTTACAGAATTGTGCATCTATCACCACCATTTAATTTCAGGATATTCTGCACCCGTAAGAGAAACTGTGTACTCATAAGCAGTCACTCCTTATTCCCTCTACCTCTAGCCTGTGAACACCACTAATCTACTTTCTTGCTCCCAGCATTTGCTTTTTCTGGACATTTCATATAAATGAAATGATAAAATAGGTGACCTTTTATGTGTGGCTTTTTAAAAGTACTTCTTTCACAGCTTCATCCATGTATCATCTATCAATACTTCATTCCTTTGAATGGTTGAATAATGTTACATCATGGGGATATATCACATTGCATTTATCCATTCATCAATTGACAGGCAGATAGATTTTTCCACTTTCCAGCCATTATAAAAAATGCTGCTAAGTAATTCATATACAAGCACTTTCAATTCTCTTGGGTAAGTATCTAAAAGTAGAATTGCTGAGACATGTAGTAAGTCTATGTTTAACTATTTGAGAAACTGCAAAACCGTTTCCTAAAGTGGCTGGTACCATTTTAAATCCTCTCCAGCAAAATGTGAGTGTTCCCATTTCTCCATATTTTCACCAACTCTTGATATTTTCTGTCATTTTTATTCTTGCCATACTAAGGGGTGTGAAGTGGTATCTCATTATGGTTTTGATTTCTATTTCCTTAAAGACTAATGATATTGAATATATTTTCATGTGCTTATTTCCCACATGTACATCTTCAATGGAGAAATGCCTATTCAAATAATTTGACCATTTATTAATTGGGTTATGTTTTTTTATTGTTAACTTGTAATAGTTCTTTTCTTCCATTCTGAGGGTTGTCTTTTTACTTTCTTGATGGTCTCTATTGAAACACAAGTTTCTAATTTTGGTGAAATCTAGTTTATCTATGTTTTTCTTTTGTCAGTTGTTTTAGTTTTTATATATAAGAAATGATTTAATCCAAAGAAGTCATAAAAGTCCCAACAGACTTTATGCCTATATTTTCTTCCAAGGGTTTTATAATTTTCAATTTCACATTTAGATCTTTGATCCATTTTTTTCACAAAAAATTCTTTTACCTCTTAAAATTTTGTTTCTATAATTCTACATTTAAATTTATTGTTAAAGTTGATACATGTAATAGAACATTTCAAACAAAATAAATTTAGCAAAATAATATGTTCTCTTCTGAAAACATAGGTAATTCTTTAGTATTATGTGTTTATTTGAGAAATCACAAATGCTATTTACATTGGTGTGTGGGTGTATACACACACATTTGTATAGAGTATTAGTTTGTCAAATAATACACTATCATTATATTACTATTCTAGTGAAAGAATATAACTGTAAGGTCAAAATGTTCTTTTTTTAAATCTCAAAGCATTATTAAAAATCATGTTAACTTTTGCTTTGCTTTTTTATTGGACCATTACTTCTTGAATGTATTTGCATTTATCTTAAAATATTTAATTCTTTCTTTTTTGTGAGAAATATATCTTTTTCCTATAATCTCAAGATTATCTCTCATTTTATAAGGCTCTTTGGAGTAATTTTTTAGGTTCCCACTTACCACCATTATACATGGAATCCATCTATAAATCTTCCTGACTTTACTTTCACAGTATATTTGAAACCTATCCATTTCTGATATGAATCAACTCCTTGACTTTTAATTCCTCTCTAGCCTGGATCATCTCATGTTTCCCAAATGGTCTCACATACATGTGTCTGCTATCTGTGCTCACAGACTAGTCACAATACAACATTCAGAGTGTTTCTTTTTAAAAGGAGACAAGATATGTCACTCAGTTTGGACTCTACTTTTGGCCTTCTGTCTTGTTCATAATAAAAGTGAAAGACTTTACATTGGTCTAAGTGACTTACATTAGCTGCGGCCCTGCTACTTCTCTGATGTCTTTTCCTCTCCTTCTGCCATGTTTTCACTCTAGCTACAAGTATCTCAGTTTTCCCCTTAAATACAGATGCCAGCTCCCACATTGGGACCTTTATAGTTGTTTGTCCTTCTGCCTGGACTATTCAACAAATTCACTCCTCCATTACTCTTGCTTTGTTTGACTCACAAACTAAACTATGAATAATGTGTTCTTTGACCATTTTATTTATAATAACAACTCCCAGATTGTTTTACTCTGATTTACAGCTTCACTTACCTCTTTATCACCATTGAACAGATTTTATATTTACCTACATGTATATTGCTATCCATTTCTCCCCTTGTTAGAAGATAAATTCTATGGGTGCAGATACTATTCTTTTTCACTGCTTTATCTCCAAGCTCTAGAAAAACACATAATAGAAGTGTGATAGATAGTGATTGCATGAATGAAATATCCATTCTCACAATCACACAATTGATGAAATTGAATTCCTTTTTTTTTACATAAATGCATCCCTCTTGAAGTTTTATTTATTTATTTATTTTATGTGTTTATTTTGAGACAGAGTTTCACTCTTGTTGCCCATGCTGAAGTTGAATTTTTTTTAAACAATATTACTATCTGAGCTACTTTTACTCAAACCCTGCTATGTAACTTTTATGCACAAAATTGTTTTTATGGCATTTCTGAGAAGGAACCTTGGTTTCCATATCCCATACGTTTCTGTGTTTCATCTTTATTTTGTTTCCTTGTATTTCTTATTGTGGTTTACTAAACTTTGGAAGAAAAAAGTGGTGTATTCAAATTTTCACTATTCAATTTAAATCAAATAGTACTTATTGAGACTAATTTTGCTTCTCAGTCATGTTAGGGAATGCCGTTAATAATATCATTGATATTAACACCAGCATCACCACTGTTAAATACAAGTGTTTGTAAGAGTTACAGTTTTTGAGACATGGCAAGAGTCAATAAATTGTTATCTATTTTCTAAAAATTTAAATAAACTAGTGCCACTATTTTTTAAAAAAACATTGCTTATTTGTTTGACTATTTCTGTAATTACCTTAAATAAATCATGTATATTTTAAAGTACACTTAAAATTTCTTCCATGCAATCTTAAAATGAATTTACCATTCAATTGATAAAATGGCCAAGATTGATGACTTGGCTTGACAGATTATATCTAGAAATCATTACATGCCCTTTTATAGCTCTGTAGCTTTGTGCAAGGCATTTATATTGTAAAACTGCCTTTTCTAATATCTAAACTAAAGATAATAATGTCTACTTCCAGCACTATTGATGAGTTCAATTAGATAACGTATTTAAAATCTCTACCACAGAGTCTAGGAGTTTATGGGACATTGATAATTGACAGTTTTTTCTTATTATGTGATATGGTTTGGCTCTGTGTCCCTACTCAAATCTCATGTTTAGTTGTGATCCTGAGTGTTTGAGGTAGGGCCTGGTGGGAGGTGATTGAATCGTGGGGGCAGATGTCCCCCTTGCTGTTCTCATGATAGTGAGTGAGTTCTCATGAGATCCGATTGTTTAAATGTGTGTAGCACTTCCCCCTTTGCTCTCTGTCTTCTGCCACCATGTGAAAACTTGTCTTGCTTCTTCTTCATCTTCTGCCATGATTGTAAGTTTCCTGCGGCCTCCCCAGCCATAACTCCTGTACAGCTTGTGGAACTGAGTCAATTAAGCCTCTTTTTCTTCATAAATTACCAAGTCTCAGTCAGGTAGGTCTTTTTTCTTTTTCTTTTCTTTTCTTTCTTTCTTTTTTTTTTTTTTTTTTTTTTTTTTTTGAGGCAGAGTCTCCCTCTGTCACCCAGGCTAGAGTGCAATGGTGCAATCTCGGCTCACTGCAACCTCCGCCTCCTGGGTTCAAGCCATTCTCCTGCCTTAGCCTCCCTAGCAGCTGGGATTATAGGCATGTGCCACCATGCCCAGCTAATTTTTGTATTTTTAGTAGAGATGGGGTTTCGCCATGTTGGCCAGACTCGCCTTGAACTCCTGACCTCAGGTGATCTGCTCACCTCAGCCTCTGAAAGCGCTGGGATTATAGGTATGACCCACTGCGCCTGGCTCAGGTAGTTCTTTATAGCAGTGTGAGAATGGACTAAAATATTACCTTTTCACAAATCTCCAACAAGTGTCATGTTTTCAATTGCGTTACTATTGCTTCTGTGAGTTTTAAAATTCAAACCTTATATATTCTTATGAAATTATTTTGTTTCCAATGTTATATTTTTGAACTATCTGTATAATTGTATGATAGTATGAATTTTTTAATGACTAGAAAACTTTTTCTGAATATTTATATAAGCATATTAATTTATCTTACGGTCTAAATAGGTTATAGAGAAAAACAACACTCTCTTTGCTTATAGAAATATGACAAAATCTTATGAAGTTTGATGGAAGCATTTGATTTAAGAAAATTACTTTTCCACATTAAGAAAGGTGTTTATACAACAACATGACTATTAACTACCAGGCATGATAATTTCTCCATTCTACCAGCTGCTCACATTTAACATTTGCATAATAGTATGAATAGTTTCTATAGTTATTGGTCTATTTTTATTCCTATTCTATGCAGACACACTTTTATCAAAATAATCACTTCTTTCATAAGCTTTCTGTTGGGTCTAATTTTCTTTTGTAGTTATATGGTCATGAGGACATAATGTTTTTCCTACAAGGTAAGTCCGTTGAGTATTCTAAAAGCATATCAAGTTTCATTTTATTGATACACACAGTGAAGACTATTTGATTTCAAATCTAATAAATATTCAGCACAGTACAAAACAGTTTGTGTTTTATGGTTTTTATAAGGTGTTCATATTTCTAATACTTTGTTGAACATGTTGTCTCCTTTGAAATAGGAACCAAATTACGTTTTCCCTGAATAATTATTCATTTATATTGTTGTATTTTTCCTTTTGCAACACATCTATAATTTTTAATAGAAAGCAACATCTTATATTTCCTTCCTCATATGACTTAGTTAAAATATACTGTGAATATGCTTGTACGTCAATAATTATATGTAAACACACATATACCCACATGCATCCTTACACATGCATGGGACTTTACACCCAATATTTATATCTGTTTGAGCTATAAAAGAAGAGAAATAGAAAACATATTATTTCTGACTCCTATTATTTATTACCCTGGATTTTCAGAACAAATCTGCCAATCACAATTAATACGGTCACTGTTTTTTTAATTTTTTTATCACTGACTTACCGTGAATATAAAAAGCTAAAAAAGAGATAAAATTGAAAGCCTTGAAAATTGATAAGATGCAAAAAATTTATATTGATGAATTTTTATAATATTGAGATCATGGATTTCTGGGACCTATGTGATAAATTCTAGTATCTAGACCAAATAAGAAGGCTCACATTGCTTCCCCCAGTGAAGAAAGGAAACCCAGAAAAGATATGCCTCCATCTTAAGGGGTGAAAAATAAAGTATCAACAAGCAAGCAACTTGCTAATGTAGATTTTGAAACTGGGTTTATGGGGATAATTCTCCACTGAAAATCCATGCTCATGAGTGGGACTTCACAGACATTTCATCTGATATTCAAAGCATTTCAGGATCTATAGGTGGCAGACTGGGAGAATTCAAGCAGGTAATTTTAATTTAACAGGATCCAGATTATCTTCTGTTTTTATTTGTCTGACAGGTAAAAGTAAATACTTTTTGGTATGATAAAATTTGACTTCAGCTGTAAACATTGCCATGAATTAATAATAATTTAGTGAAATATCACAAATGCACAAAGAAAGAAGCATCCTGAGGCTTAACTAGATGAAACAAATGTGAGCAGAATCAAGAACCAAACACATTTCCAATACTGAAATTATGAGACACAGAAAGGTTTTATTTAGTTAATTACATGAAAGATAAGTTAAATATATGAGAAAGGAAGAGGAATCTATAAAAATTAAGAAGTTTTGAAAATTTAGAAATTTTAAAACTTAAAAAATTAATGACTAAATTAAAAAAATACTAAGTTAGTTAAACCACATATTAGATCAAGTTGAAGCGGTATCTGGTTGGTCAGTTATATAATAGATTTGAAGCAATAAACTAGAATGCAATTCAGGAAAACAAAAAAAGGAATATGAAAGATTAAGGTGCATATCAAGGAGAATAAAAATATGTAACTTTTATTTGATGAAGTTTCCAAAAGGATACCTGGAGAATTATAAAAGAGAAAATTATCAAAACAGTAATGACTGACAGAATCTGTCAGAATTACTGAAAAATTCTCAGTTCTATAAACACAAAAGTAACCAAGATAAATGAATCCTAGACTAATCATATAATAATAAAAATGAAAAAAAAAACAAAGAGAACCTCTTATAAATAAAAACAAAAGGAAAGAGAGACTATTTTCAAAACAATTCAATTAGATTGATGATTGATTTATCAGCAACAAAGGGAACTAGAAGAACCTAGTATGTTTTCCCTACTTTAGCTTCCTACATTTTGATGTTTCGTGAGAATATTTTTATGAATAGCGCAAAACAGTTCAATTAAAGACAGTGTTTTTATTCGTGCAAAATTTCTGCTCATAGCAATTATAAACTCTAAACAAAATATACAAAACAACTATTTGCAAACAATAAAATATTTATTTGGTTTTTATTTAATTTTATTTTACAATCCATAATACCACATAATATGGCAGAGATAGTAATATTTGATGCTGTGTTCATCAACAAAAATAACAGTATTATTTTTCATTCGTTAAAAAGTGATTTTTTTTTTTTTTAGGCATCACACATTCTTAATAACTGCGAAGGTGAAGAGAAGCCATTGTTTACTAAATTGCAAAGTACCTCTTGTTGTGAAAGTAGCTCTATTCCAGATAGTATAGTGTAGGATTTTAAAGACAAGAATTTAGGTATTCTTAGGTAATACTGCCCATTTACCTTCTACAGGGATTATACAATGCTTTGTTTTTATCAGTCCAAAGCCAACAATTTCACCACCAAGGCAAAGAAGGTGTTATAACATGAGAAGACATTAGAAAAACTAACAAGGAAGATGTTAGAGAACAACAACAGAAACAACACTTTGCAGTGATGTCCTCTCATAACAGATTTACCAGAATGTCTCTATCAATGCACCTCCATAGAATTGCTTTCTAAACTCTCAATGAGTGTTTCTAACTGCCTTCCAGAAGCAAAGGCAAATCATCCTTGGATAAGTCTCAAATTATCTCTATAATTTTTAAATAATATATCCAGCATTTAATTAAAAATTGATTAGAATAAGAAGAAACAAGATGAAATTTCCAAAATTGCAACAGAGGAAGAAGGTCAATATTCTTATAAGAATTTCAAATATTTATTTTCTCAAGAAATTGAAGACAACATGAAGGATTTTGAAAGAAGGAAGTATTGTTTTTACAAAAAAAATCAAATGGAAATGCTAGAACTGAAAAATGCAATAACTAAAAGTAAGAACTAAAAATAATAGGGGTTTAACAATAGTGTAGACACAGAAGAGGAGAAGATTAGTAAATAAAAATAAGTCATTAGAAAATATTGTAACTAAAAGAGAAAGAGGAGAAAAGAAACTGAGTAAAAGAGCAGGAGTTATATATGGGATACCATGAAATTTCTAACATACTGTGGAAGATACAGAAGAAAGGAAGATAGAAAAAGATGCAGAAGAAATATAGATAAAAAGATAGATACGTTTTCCAAAATCAGTTAAAACTTCAAGCCATATATTAAATAAACAAAATCCAAGCAGAATAAATACAAAGGAAGTAATATTTTAAAGTAAAGAATCATCAAGAGATCCAGGAATGGAAAAGGCAAGAACCAGAGAATGAAAATAAAAAACCTAGTGAAAGTGTCATTCAAAACTGAAGGCATAATACAGACATTTTAGTACCAAAATAATCTGACTAAGTTTGTCACGTAAACACCTACACCAAAGAAAACACAAAGGAAAGACTTCAGGCAGAAAGATTATGTGCCAAAATAGAAATAAAAAGATGCAAAAAGGAATGAAAATCTAAATAAATCAATAAATATGTAGGTAAATATAAATTAAAGTTAACAATATAAAATAATAATAATGTCATGGATTTTAAAACATATAGAATTAAAATACATGACAAAAAATAACACTAAAGTCACTAAGCTTGCATATTGAATTAGTTTTCTAGGATCCTAACACTGAAAAGAATATAAGATAAATGTGTATTTATACTCTTTTAAATAATCAGAGGAAAATGCTGTAATCTGTAGTTAAATTACTAAGTCAAATAATATATAGCTAAAAAGTTGCTGTAGAAGAGTAATGAAACAGGAAAATATAGTAAATTGAATGAAAAGAATGGAAGACAGTGAAACAAAAAGAAATAAAGAATGGATGAGACAACTAGAAAATGAATTTCAAGTTAGTAATTTAAACCACACATTTCAGTAATGTCATTAGGTTAAAATAATATAAAACTCCAGTTGTAAAGCAAACTTTGTCTGACTTATAAATACAACAAAATGTCTCTCTCTGCTGGTTGAAACACAGCTTAAATATATTTTAAAAATTGACAGTAAAGAAATGAAAAGGATATGTCGCTCCTATGTTTATCAAGCGTAAGCTAGTGGAGCTATAGTTGATATCATGTAGTCATTATTAGAGATAGAGAGGTATATTTTAGAGTGATGAAGGGGCTAATTCATAGGAAGATATAAAAACTCTTACTGGGCCGGGCGCAGTGAGTGGCTCATGCCTGTAATCCCAGTACTTTGGGAGGCCGAGGCGGGAGGATCACAAGGTCAGGAAACTGAGACCATCCTGGCAAACACGGTGAAACCCTGTCTATACTAAAATACAAAAAATTAGTTGGGCGTGATGGTGCGCGCCTGTAATCTCAGCTACTCAGAAGGCTGAAGCAGAGGAATCACTTGAACCCGGGAGGCAGGGATTGCAGTGAGATCATGCCACTGCACTCCAGCCTGACAACAGAGCTAGATTCAAAAAACAAACAAACAAAAAAATCCTCTTACTTAGTATCAATTGAAAATCAAATAGCAAAACATAAAGCTACCCTCCACCCCCCAAAAATAAAACCATACTTATTGTCAGAGATTTAAATACACTTCATCTAGTAACTTACTGAAAAATGGGACAAAACAACAGTATGGTTACAGAAGATTTAAACAGCATATTTAATTATAGCTAGAATTTACTGAAAATGAGTCACTGGAAAAATATCCAAAGGTTTAGAAATTAAGCAATATAACTCTAAATAACTTATAGGCCAAAAAATAACTCATAATTGAAGTAAGTATTTAATCTGACAAATATTTTGTAATACAGCAAAATTTGTTGATACACACATAATCAGAGTTATATGGAGAGCCTTAAATGTATATATTAGAAGATGGAAATTATTCATTTAAGTACTGTTTTTAGAAGTTTTGAAAAAAAGTAAAGGCAAAGAAAATAGTAGACAATAAAAAAGTATGCTAAGAGCAGAAATGAATGAAATAGGAGAAATAAAATAAATAGAAATAAGAAATTCAATTTTGGTTCTTTGAAAACACTAGTAAATTTGGTAAATACCTGACAAAACTAGTTGAGACAAATAAGTTAGAGACAATAGAGAATACTCACTTTTTTAATGTGAGTATTTAGATCCTACTAAAAATAACAGAGATAAAGAAGATATGAACAACATTTTTACCAATAAATTTGAAAATGCAGATCAAATAAATTTGCAGATAATCCTAGATGGACAAAAGATTTTTTAAATATTCAGCAATCATTTAAAATATAAGGTCTAGATTGAGGGTCAGCAAATTCTTACTTAAAGGGCAAGATAGGAAATATTTCAGGTCTGTAAGCCATACAGTTTCAGTCATAACTCTCCAGCCCTGCTGTTGAAGCATGTAACTGCCCAGACAATATGCAAATAATCGCTATTATGTCTCAATACAATTTATGAAAATAGACTATAGTTTGCTAATACTGCTCTAGCAGGTCCTCACAGTGAACATAAGAGAAAAATTAACTGCAGCTTCCAGAACGGAGTGAGAAAATGCATTTGCACTATGCGAGAACACCTTTCTCGTAACAATCCTGCTGTCAGAAAAAAACAAAACTAAACTAAATGAACAAACAAACAAAAAAGATTTTACCGGAGCCTAACCTGCTGGGGTTTTATCAGTGCCTAAACATTTAGAGGAAGGAAATACCCAACTTCATCCCCTTATAGTCATCCTATCCCACCTAAGGGGTAAAGTAAATACTGAGAAGCACAGATAAAGTTCACAATCCAGAGACACAGCTTACCAAAGGGTGACATAGTTATAAGACTATAAAACATGTCCTTATAGTCTTATGTGCCCCACCCCATTTACCCCATGTGCTTCACCCCCTTACCATTATAATACTAAAAGCCTACTTACCCTAGTTTCATCTACCCAGTACATCATGGCAACCAACCTTTCAACAAAAAGTTACAGAATATATTAAAAATACAAAAAATACCAGCTTAAAGAGAACAAATACACACCAGAACCAGAGTCAGAAATGACAGGAATGTGGAATTATACAAGAAATTTAAAATAAATATGCAAGGGCTTTATTAGAAAAAGTAGAAGGCACGAAAGAATATATGCACAATGTAAGCAGGGAGATGGACAGCCTAAGAAAAAAATGATAATAATAGAAAACCTTGTAACAAAACTAAAGAATACCTTGCATGAACTCATTAGTAGACTGGACTCCACAGAGGAAAGTATTTCTGAGTTTGAGGATATGACATTGCCTACTTCCAAAACTAAAAAGAGAAAAAATGGCAAAAACAAAACAATACAGAAACAAAAATCAGAATAGAATTTACAAAAAATATGAAACAACTACAAAAAAAATTAATATATGCCTAATTAAATACCAGAAGGAGGAGAGAGGAATAAAGCAATATTTAAAGCAACAGTGTCAGCAAATTTCCCCGAATTTATCAAGCACCAAACCATAGATTCAGAAAACTCAGAGACCAGACGCGGTGTCACATGCCTGTAATCCCAGCACTTTCGGGGGCTGAGGAGGGCTGATCACTTGAGGTCAGGAGTTAGAGACCAGCCTGGCCAACATGGTGAAACCCTCTCTCTGCTAAAAACACAAAAATTAGCCAGGCATGGTGGTGCATGCCTGTAATTCCAGCTACTCAGGAGGCTTAGGTGGAGGATCACTGGAACCCGGGCTGCAGAGGTTGCAGTGAGCCGAGATCATGCCACTGCACTCCAGCCTGGGCAAGAGAGTTAGATTCTGTCTCAAAACAACAACAACAACAAAAACAAAAACAAAAAACAAAAACAAGGAAACAAAAACTCAAAGAATACCAAACCAAAAGCAGAGTAAGTGCAAAAAAAGAGAGAGGAAAAAAAAAAAAAGAACACACCTGTATCTAGACATATCATATTAAAGCTTCAGAAAATCAAAGATAAATGATATTGAAAGAAGCCAGAGGGAGGAAAAAAGGTGCACAATTATTTATATAAGGGCCAATGTAAGATTAATACCTCATTCTCCTCAGAAACCATGAAAGCAAGAAAATAGGCGACTGAAATATCTACCACACTGGGAGATAAAAAATGTAAACCAAAATTTCTGTACCTACCAAAACTATTCTTCAAAAGTAAAAAAAAAATAATAAAACCTTTCTCTGGCACACTATATTGAGGAAATTTGTTGCCAGTACACCTGCCTTGCAAAAAATTGTTAAAAGAAGTTCTTGGCTGAGGCATGTGGATCACCTGAGGTCAGGAGTTCCAGACCAGCCTGACCAACATGGAGAAACTCTGTCTCTGCTAAAAATACAATATTAGCTGGGTGTGATGGTGCATGCCTGTAATCCCAGCTATTCGGGAGGCTGAGGCGCGACAATCGCTTGAACCGGGGAGGTGGAGGTTGCAGTGAGACGAGATTACACAATTGCACTCCAGCCTGGGCAACAAGAGTGAAACTCCATCTCAAAAAAAAAAAAAAAAAAACAGAAAAGAAAAAGAAAAAGTTCTTCTACAGAGATGGAAAATGACATAGGCCAGAAACCGAGCTCTACATACAGAAAAGAAGAATGTTGAAGAGTTGAAGAATAAATAAGTAAAGATAAAAAGTTTCACGTTTCTTATTCTAAATTGATCTAACAGATAAGAGTTATTCAAAGTAATAATAGCAAAATTCACACAAGAAAGACAATCTGCATAGGTCTCTCTATATATATATCTATTAAATAAATTGAATCAGTAATGAATACACTTCTTAAACAAAAAGCACCATACCAGGATGAGTTCACTGGCAAATTTTATCAAATATTAAAATAAATAATTGCACCAATTATTTGTAACCTGTTCCAGAAGATACAAACAGAGAGGCTTTCTAATTAATTATATGAGATCAGCATTACCATAATACCAAACCCAGATGATAACATTACAAAGATAATTACACACCAATAACTCTCATGAACATGAATGCAAAAATCTTCAATAAAACTATTAGCAAATTGAATCAAGCAAGGTATAAATAGCATGATATATCATGAACAAGTAGAATTTTTCCCAAGTATTCAAGGCTGGTTCAACAATAGAAAAACAGTTAATGTAACCCATCACATCCATAGGCTCATAAACAAGAATCACATCACCATATCTTTAGATATATATTTTTTAATTCACAAAATTTAGCACTCATTAATAATAAAAGCCCTCAGTAACCTTGGAATAAAGGGAAACTTTCTCATCTAGGTTAAACAACATCACCAACTAATATCATATTTAATAAGGAGAAATTCAACTGATGGTTTTTCACTAAGGAATAAGGTAAGGATGTCTCCTCTCACCCCTGCTTTTCAACATCATCTTGAAAGTCCCAGCTAAAGCAATAACAAAAGACAAAACCCAAAACATAAAAAAAGACAAAAACATAAATGGTACACAGCCTGGAAAAGAAGAAATAAAATTGCTTTTATTTTTACAGACTACATGATTACTTTTGTATTTTTTTAAATTTATAAGTAAAACAAAACTCCTGGAACTGATAAGCAATTATAGCAAGTTTGTGGGATATAAGATTATACACAAAAGCCACCTGCTTTCCTGTGTATCAGTAATTAAAAATGAAATTTAAATTTAAAAAGATATTACCATTTAAATTAGCACCTCAAAAATGAAATACTTAGGTATAAACCAAATATGTTCAAAATTATATGAGGAGAACTATAAACCTCCGATGAAAGATAACAAGGAAAAAGTAAATAAATGGAGAAATACTCTACGTTCATGGGTAGGAAAGAAAAACATTACCAATATGTCAGTTTTCCCATCTCAATATATAGATTTAACATAATTTTCATCAAAATTCCAGCAGGTTATTTTGTGCATATCAACAAGTCAATTCCAGATTATATGGGAAGGTAAAATATCCAGACTAACAAGTCAGTATTGAAGGAAAAGAACAAAACTAGAGGACTCTCTCTAACTTAAAGACAAACTATAATGTTACAATAATCAAGACGTGGAAATGATGAAAGAATAGACAAATAGATTAATAAATTAGAACAAAGAGTTCAGAAGGAGACCCACATACTTATAATCAACTAATTGATCTTTCACAAAGAAACAAAAGCAATGCAATGAAGCAGAGATAGTCTTTTCAATCAATGGTAAAACAATGGATCTTAGACATTACATGCAAACAAACAAATAATCTAGACACAGATCTCACAATATTTACAATAATTAACTCAAAATAGATTACAGACACAAATGTAAGAGCCAAAACTCAAACTCTTTGAAGATTACATAGGAGAAAACCTTGATAACCTGGGATATGGTGATGACTTTTTAGATACAACATAATCAGCATCATCCACGAAAAAAAGAATTGATAACCTGGACTTCATTAAAATTTAAAACTGTTGCCCTGTATATGACTATATGTCACAAAGATTAGGATAATATAATTACAAACATATATTGATAAAGGTGCAGTATCCAAAATATACAAAGTAACTCAAAATTAAGAAAACAAACTGATTTTAAAAACTGGGCAAGGGATCTGTACACATATTTCACCAATGAAAATACACAAATGGCAAGTATGAAAATGAAAAAATGTTAAAAATCATGTGTCATTAGAAAATAAAATATTAAAATTAAAATAATAATTAGATACCACTACACTTCTGTTGAAATAGGCAAAATCTAAAACACTGAAAACACCAAATGATGGCAAGCATGTGAACAAGATGGAAGTCTCATTTATTTCTGGTGGGAATACCAAATAGTATAACCACGTTGGAAGTGAGTTTGGTGTTTTCTTATACAAATAAAACATATTAATACCATATGATCCAACTACCACATTCTATAATATTTACCCAAATGAATTGAAAACTTATATCCACACAAAAACTATATGTAAATATTGATAGCAGCTTTAGTCATAATTGACAAAATTTGAAAGCAACCAAGCAACCAAGATGTTCTTTAGTAGATGAGTTGATAAACTACGGTACATCCAGACAATAGAATACTATTCAGTGCTGAAAAATAAATGAACTACCAAACTATAAAAAGGCATAAAACAATATCTTAAATGCATATTACTAAAAGAAAAAAGCCAGTCTGAAAGGCTTTGTACTGTATGATTTCAACCATATCATTCTAGAAAAGGCAAAACTATGAAGATAGTAAAAAGATAAGCAGTTCCCAGGAATTAAGGGAGAGGGAGAGATGAATAGGAAGAACAAAGAGGATTTCTGGGGAAGTGAAACTTTTCTGTACATTGTGGATACACATCACTATATATTTTTCAAAACCCATAGCATAAATAATGCCAAGAGTGAGCTGTAATGTAAACTACGGACTTTGGGTTATGACGATGTCACAGGATCCTTTAGGTGTTGCTTTGCCAGCTGGAAACCTCTGTGGCTGTCAGTGTCTCTGCCTGAGTTTCCCTCATGCCCACTGGGCTTGTTCCACCTACTGGGACTGGCAGGCAGTGCTCTGCTTGTACTACCAGCCTGGATCCCATGCCTGCCAAGGGCCAGCCAGGTGCAGAGGAATGAGGGATGTGTGAGCGAGTGAGTGCAGGGCTACTGCACACAGCCAGGCATGTCAACTGCTGTGGCAGGGTGGGCAGCTCCAGGTACTGTCACAGGCACCGGCTCCATGCGAGGCAGTAGCTAGACTAGGCGTACAACAAGCCACTTCTGCTGCAGGTGCCAGCATCAGGTCAGGAAAAGGGGAATGCCATGGTCCCAGAAAACTTGGAGACGCCAACAGCTCCAGACCTCCTAGGGTTGGGGGGTGTGCTACAACTCTTTCATTCCCACCACCCACAGCTCTGCAAATGGGCAGGGACATGTTTCAGCTCCTTCAGTCCCATGCTTTGCTCTGTCCAGTGTCTCCCGGGCTCCTCTCCACCACTTCGTGTCACTGGAGCAGGAAGGCTATCGTGTTTAAACTCTGGCTTGGAAAATCCTGAGGCCTGAGCCCCGCAAAGGGTGGCTGCACTTTACTTCTGGTCCAGCAAACAGGAGCATGTCACCATCCAGAGCTCAGCAATCTGGCCAAGAACGTGTTACAGCCCTTTTCATGTCCTCCTTTTGGTGGATCCCAAGTTCTTGTCCTGTCTCTAGGAAGAATGCAGTTATGTGGACAAATGGAGAATGAGCAAGGCAGAGAAGAGTTTTACTGACAGACAGAACAGCTCTCAGTGAAGAGGATCCCCCTAGTGGGTAACTCCTACCTACAGGAAGGTAGCCCTGAACTTGTGGCTGAGTCCAGGGTTTTAAGGTCTCAGAAGGGAGGAAGTGCATTCTGATTGGTCTATGGGCAGGAAGAAGTGCATGCTGATTTGTCCGTGGGTGGGCCTGGAAAAAGCACCATTTGATTGGCTAAAAAGCATCAAGGAAGTTTTCACTCCGAGTGGTGAATTCTACCCAGAACTGGCAGCCTACTTTTCAGGCTTCAGGTTGCCTTTGGCTTGAAGCTTGGGTTTCAGTGGGACCCGCCCCTTCCTGCCTAGGAATTTGTCTGCCTCCTGCCACTATTGTTATTTCAATGTAGGTTAATTGATTATAATATACATACCAGTGTGGTGCAGCATATGGATAGTGGGGAAGTTTGTGTGTGTATGAAGACAGGGGGTGTATGGGAACTCTGTATTTTCTGTTAAATTTTGCTCTAAAGCTGAAACTGCTTTAAGAAATAAAGTTTATTAATTAAAAAAAAACAGAGACTTGGATATTTTAATACAAAATATCTCATATTTAAAACTTTATAGGGTCCAATGGAAACATGACCAAAGGCTGAATTTTAGTCTGTAGGCAAATTTCCTCCTATGTATGTATAGAATGCTATGTATCATAGCAGAAAAAAGAAAATAATCTTATTCACCTTCATAAACTATTTCTGTCGGAAACAAACTATATATGTTTTCAGAATGACCTGGTTTGGGACCTTAAATAATTTTTATAGAATTAAATTCTCATTACCACTTAAGGTAATAAGTCCTATAATTTGTAAGATTAAAAATTACATTGAAAGTGATTTTTCAATCCTATTGATCTCTTCATTCTTCATGATTGATAGTTAAGATGGTAACAAAACATTTTCAAAAGAAAAATTATGTATTTAAGCCAAAACTTTTAGAAAAACTTAAATTCCCTTAGTAGATAAATTTACATAATATTTTCAGTGACTAGTTTCTAAATACATAATAACAAAGAATATTGAACATACCTATTTACATGTTATAAAATGAAAGGTCATTACTATTTATAATTCTCTACAATGCTTCACTTAAAAGTAAGTATGTAAGTTATTTTATACAGGAGACCCAACCTGATTTAAGAATTACCTTGAAAATCTTCTCTAAAATTGGAAAATCAACTATCAATAATTTGGTCCCATATTTAGCTAACTTCCAGTTGATGACATTAATTTATATTTCTCATATCTTAATGTAAATCTTTTTGGTGTATTTATCAATTTACTAGAAAAAAAATTAAACAGGTGAGATATAGAAAGAGTTATGTTTGCCTGTGTCACTGATATAAATTGGGAGCATTGTTATAAATGGTGTTTTCAAAATTCATTAATATTTTTACTCTTGTCACACAGATCTGTCGTCATGAATAAAAAGGAGAAATTTTAATGAAAGAAATACTGCCCCTCTTTTTTTCTTCTTCTGTTGGTTAAAAAGTTGCTTGAAAATATGTTGAAAATATGTTTGTAGCATTTCTATGTGTAAGTAAACATTCTGAGCACAGCAGCATGTATAAAACCATGGGAATAAAATTCAACTACTTTAATCTTTCCATTTACTTAATAACTAAATAAAAATAGGTCTAAAGACTAAATGATGAACAGACTTACATATAATTTGTTAACAAAACTTCTTATGTTTCTAGATATGTTGGAAGTGTAATTACAATGAATTATATTTTTTCAAAGAATATTGCTTTGTATTACACTTTGAAAATGCATATAATTATTTTAGTTTCTTATTTACATAGAAGAAACACAATTAGTTTTGCTTCAATAACTTAAGCAAACCTTAAAATGATAAACCAGCTAATCATGTGTATATATTTATCATTGCTTTTTATTTGGGAAAACTAAGGCTTCTTCAAAAGCAAAACTACAAAATTGTGTTTATTATTTTTTGTTGCATAAAAACTTTTCTATGTCATATTATCCAAGAAGAGAAAACTCTTCAGGGGAGGCATATGGTCTTTATTAGTTTAGGAACACCTAGCACAATGCATGACTCTTACAAGATGCTTAATAGTCATAGTTTGTCATATAAGAAATTGCAATTAATGAAGTATAGTTTGTTCTTTTTTTTTTTTTTTTTTTTTTGATGAAGTCAGCCTCATGCATTCAGGCAATTCTTCTGCCTCAGCCTCCCGAGTAGCTGGGATTACAGGCGCATGCCACCATGTCTGGCTAGTTTTTGTATTTTTAGTACAGATGGGGTTTCACTGTATTGGTCAGGCTGGTCTCGAACTCCTGACCTCATGTGATCTGCCCGCCTCAGCCTCCCAAAGTGATGAGATTACAGGTGCCAGCCACCATGCCCAGCCAGTTTGTTCTTTTTTATAAGGAGCAAAACTATCTCTATTCATATTTAGCATGATCCTGTATATAGAAAACCATAAGCAGCCTACACACACTAAAAAAAACCAAGTATTAGAACTAACAGATTCAGCAAGTGTCAGATTATAAAATCAAAATATAGAAACTATTTCTTTTTCTATACACTAACAATGAACAATTTGAAAATAAAATAAAGGAAATTATTTTATTTACAATAGTATTGAAAACAAATAGCAATGCCCTTTAAAAAAGAGGTGTAAAACTTACCCCATGAAATTATAAAACATCATTGCTATTGAACATTTTCTTCCCTTTTAGTATGTCCCAAGATCTAGGTTTTAGAAAAACAAGAGTTAATACTTCTTAAAAATTATGAATCCATGGAAGCTTAAGGGAAGAGTAGACAGGTTCTAATTCTGTTTTCAACACCTATTAATTGTGATACCTTGGGCAAGTTACACAACTCCATTTGACTTTTCAAAAAACTGACTTTAGACATGTAACTGTATTTACCTATAGGTGTTGTAACAAATTAGTACAAATTTGGTGGTGTAAATACAAATTATGTTACAATTCTAAGTTCAGAAGGTCTAAAATCAAAGTGTTGGCAGGGCTGTATTCCTTCCAGAGTCTCTAGGTTAGAATCAATTTTCTTGCCTTTTACAGCATCTAGAGGCCACCTGCATTCCTTGGTTCATGACCCCTTCCATCTTCTTCAAAGCCAACAACACAACATCTCCAAATCTCTTCCTCTTCTCTCTCACTTTCACTCTTATTCTCCTCCTCTCATCAGGCTCACATCTCTTTGTCTGATTCTCACCCTCTTGCATGCACTGATAAGTACCTTTGTAATTATATTTGTATCACCTAAATAATCTCCCTCACTGCAGTATTCTTCATTTAAGCCTATTTACAAAGTTCCATTTACCATCTAAGGTAAAATAATCACAGGTTCTGGAAATTAGGATATGGATATGTTGAGGTGGAGGGAATATTATTTGGTTTACTATGGTAACATTTACCTTAATTTGAATATTTAGCATAAAGGATTGACCTACCATAAATGTCTAAAACATAATTTTGTATCTAAAATATAATTTTAGATATTATTAATATATGTAAATATTAAAATTTTAATATGAATATAATACAAAATATTTATTGTTATATATGTACATATATAATATATATTAAATATGCAACTTTAATAAGTAAATATATTTTTAGAGATTATATTAATATATAAATTGTATTATATATAAACATATTTTATATCTGTTTATTAACATTACCTCTAATTAACACATTAAATAATATTTTTACATTTTTATATATTGTACTATATTTTCATATGGCTCATTTTGAGAACATGGTTCCACATATGAATACAATGTTAATTTATAGAAAACAGGGATTTTGAAAGATTGAAATTTATAATACTAACATATCTTAAAAATCAAACAATAAGATGTTGAAATAGGCTTGGGAGCCTAATATAGTAACATGATTGAAGTAACTGGAGTATAATGTCTTGGTAGCATGTCCAATTTTACACAATAATGGATTGTGCTTAAGTGTTACATCTCAACCTGTTTAGCCAGAAGTCACAGTCTTATTGTGTCTGTGTCAAGTTATTTAGCTTCGATCTGTCACCGTTTTCAATTTCCATCATGCCTTCTATCCCTGCTTTGGAAAGGACCAAAATAATTAAATACAGCATTTCATTCTTCACCATGACAATTTTCACACTATTATTTTTAAATAATAAAACAAAAGTCTCAAAATCTATGCTTCTTAAATTAATTTGTATACTCGTGAAAGGATTTTATCTAGTTATTCACTGTATTTTATATTTCACAATATAAGCTCCTACTGATCTCTGAAAACCTTTTAGTAAGTCACGATATTTTATCTACAAAAGCAGTGGAGCAAATTGTAATTTTATTGAGTATTTAATATATGTGTTTGGCAGTATGAAATCCACTGAAAATGTTATATTAAAGTTAACATTAAGGAAATCTTGGTGTCACACTTGAAAACAAGGCTGTGATGCCTATTTTCTGTATAAACTTTATTTTCATATATATGCCATAAAAAATTTACAGGTTACATTTATGAGTTTTATTTCATATTATGACTTACTGCACTTTCTACAATCTATGAATTGAAATGTAAAATGTCAGTTGATTCCATAGTGTGAGCCAAATCACAGCTGATAGAGTATAATGTTGACTATTTAGGAGGGCAGAACCAACTGCTAAATATGTACAGATACACAGACACAAACTCAACATCAATCTCAATCCATAAATTACTACTTGTGAACTTGAGTGAACTTGGCATCAACCAGATAACAGAGAAACAGACATTGTACATTCAATAGATATGATACCTTGTTTATTGTACATAACATGCAGATACACTTTGTATTCAGCTAGATATTGTACATTAGTAAAGTGATGTTTCTTTCTAGGAGAATAATATAAATACAAGCTCAGTGAAGTGACAGGAAATATTACTTAAATAAATAAAAATTAAACAGTACAACTCAGTGCAATGTTATAAGGAATAATTGGAATAAAGACCATTACTATATTTTTACATATAAAATATATGTAGTTCTTATTGATATCATGTGTTAAAAAGTGAATTTTTCATTAAAATCTAATAAATAATGGCTCTTTTAATAAAAATAAATGTTGGATTTATTCTTTTTGTGTGTAGAAATTTGAGATAGCCATATTAACTCTGATAATGCAATATTTTTATTACTAAAATGAATTCTTATTTCTTCATAATCATTTATCAAAACAAAATGTTAATGATCCAAATATCTGCTGGTATTGAAATGAAAAAGAAAATAATTCTGTAGGGATGTGAGTAGAGTAGCCAAATTCTGAAATATGGATTCACAAATATAGAAACTGTTTTAGAAATTTGATAATTTTTTAAATTATATTTTCCTAAGATCTATAACTCATGGTTTTAAGGAATGATATCTGCTCTAACAAAAAAATAGTTTATGATAGACAAAGCATTATGTCTTATTTATTCCCCAAACAGTAAATAACGAGAGTATTCCCTGGAAGAGCATTATTCTAGTTAGAAGATAAATAACACACAAGTCTTCAAATTTTGATTATAGGTGATACTGTTTTGCAAACCGAAGACACAAATGAATTAAAATGGCTCTTCAAAATACGGGTTTTGTTGTTAGACGCCATGAATTAAACATTTCACTCCATCAATTACTACTTGTGTGAACCTGAGAAATGCACATAATCTGTTTATCTATAAGTGGAAATATTTATAGTATTATTCATAAGGGTATTTATGATAATTAAATTCTTGTTACTGTGTCTGGTATGGATAGCATATACATAATTCTATCAATAGAATACAAAAATATTAACATTATTATTACCACTTTGAAGATAGTTCTCATATTTTACATGTAACTTTTATTTCATGACATCTACATTCAGATTATCTAACATACTTTTCTTTTTTGCTTTGTTTTGATTATTATTTATCCATTTTCTTTTAAGAAACGTGATGCCTTTTTTACACATTTAAATGTATTCTTATACTATTCATTGTAATGTGCTTTAGGCTTGTTTTGAAGCTACAGCTTTTGTCTTAACTCCTGGACTACACATTATTTCAAGATCTTTTCTAAACATCTTCTAACCATAGATGTATATAGTTAGTAAATAAACATTTGATGGCTGATTGGGGTTAGAAGAGAAGTGAAAAAACTCTTAAATCTTTATAAATCCTAAGAATTTTATAAAGTGGTGAAACTGTTCTATTAAAAAAGATGAATATCTTTCTTACCTATAAACCAAGGTAATAGGAAACTTGCTAGGAATCATACTATGTTAAATGATCAAGCATTTCTCAGAGTCCAGAAAACCCAGAAACCTTGCAATAGAAATAATCTCATTTTGATAAATTTTATAGTCATGAGATTAGTCTGCCACAATATCATTATAATGCATTTATGTTTTTATTATTGTGCTACTCTCATAAAGTTGTCATTATTCCTACACCTTGTATGAAGCTCCAATATCCAGACGTATGGAAAACTACTAACAATAATTGTTTTAAAACAACTTTTCATTGAAAAACCTAAGTCACTCATCAACTATAATCAGTTTTTCAGGGAATATACCTTTTTCCACAGATAGTGCATATAAAATTTTATTTTTATATTTATTCAGAAGAAATGAAACCAAGCCTTCTAATATTTTCTCCAAATATTGCAGAATAATAATTTTCAGCAGAGTAAATAAAACTACATAACAAGTACCATCTCCACACAAACTGAAAAGAGAGACCGTTCACACTTCAAAATAACTAAGAGAAGAAAAAAAAATATCATATCCCAGTGAACTCCCTCTTTTACTCAGTTCCATTACAAATTTTTGTGACAAGCAATGTCAGCCCAAGAAAAACTTTAGGGGAAAGAAAAGGAAATCTAGGTAAATCCCAGTTTTCAAGAATAAGTTAACTCTAAGCGTAAAATATTTTTATAAGTAGTGGTTCTCAACTTGGGGCATTTTCCCTTTCAGAGGACAATTGGCAATGCCTGGAGGCATTTTTATCTTTCACATTGGACAGGTGGTTACTATCGGTATGTAGTGGGTAGAAACCAGAGAGGCTGGTAAACATTCTACAATACACAAGAAAGACCCTCACAGGAAAAAAAAAAAAAAAAATGCAGTCCAAAAATGTCAGTAGATCTGTTGTTGTAAAACACTGAAGGGAAGGAAATTAGGTATGATTTGCCACAGAATTTGAAAGGCCTAGGTACTAGGGCAAATAAACGTGTAAAGAGAGGGTCACCAATTAGCATTTCAGTGGTAAGGGGGTAAAAGTGCAAATGACAGAAAATTTAGAATCTAATAAGAAAAAAAAATCACAGGAAATAAAATTATTCCTTTCACCACCAAAAAGAAAACTTTTTTGAATCTGTAATTTGCTACACTGATAAAAAGATATTTAACTAAAAATATTATAAATCATCACAAATTCTCATAGTGCATGGAAAATTGAAAATATTTACACATATTTCTTGCAAATATTATAATATGTGCTTAACATACATCTGAAGAAAATTTCTTGCCAAAGTCTACAGCAAAGTAGAAAAACTATGTGGGACGACCTTTTAAATAAAATATTCAAACAAGTATTTATGGATATGAAAAACACACTGAAACAAGAATTATTTTAAACTTAAAAAAGACATGAACAAAGCACAAAATATTGAAAGTTTATTAAACTCAGGATATAAAGAAAGAGAATAATGAATAATTTAGAAATAAAAACTAAATCATAGGAAGATAAATAAATAATTGATATTTTATGAGGAGTATTGGGTAAAGGTAAAACAGAAAGAGTGAGTGGAATGAGATAAAGAGTTAAAATGGTCATAAATATAGGCAAAAAAAAATAAAAAAGAATAACATTTCTATAATAGATGGCCCTTGGAGGGTAGTGGGAAGCAAAAATTAAACAGTGAAACAAAGCTAATGTTTGAAACTATCATTCAAAAAAAATTTCCAGAAATAGACTCAACTTAGAAATCTAAATATTGAAAGGATCCAAAAGTCACCTGAGGATATTATCCCCAAACAATAATCTTCAATATATATTCTAGAAAAATACATTACATCAAATAAAAAAATTCATTAAACTTTTAGACAAAACATCAAATAAAGTACAAGAGTAAAATATTTAAAGTGACATCAGACTTTTCCAATGCAACATATAAAGCAAGTCATCAGTGGAGCAGCAGTTTCAAGACCCAACAAAAGAAAATGAAGCCTAAATATTGTATAGCTAACTAACCTGAACTTCAGATGTTAAGGCCATGAAAAAGTCTTAAACATACAAGAGGTTAGGGAATTCTGTACTGACAAGAATTTCTTGGATTTACTACAAGTTAATCTTTATTCAACCAAGACAGGACTGAGCAAACCTTAGTAAAAGAACTGTAGGTGAGCATGAAACATTTATATATTAATATGCCTCAGACTAAAAATAGATGATGATGAGGGTAGAAGACTAATGCACAAATAGATCTGTTTGACAAAATAATGCAACCTAAAAAAAGGGTGACGGAAAGGAAAACAGGGAAGGAGAATAGTCTCATTGATTTTTCATATTAGGCAATAGGTGAGAGTTAAAGTGTACCATTTAAAAATGACAAACTAGTTAAAATCTAAACAGTGAACTTAGGATCTTAAGGTATAATTCCAAAGCTAACTGGAACAAAAATATGAACCATGTGAAATATAAATTTATTCTTAAAAGATGATAATACACATTTTGTCAAAAAATGTAACGTATTCACACAAGTTTAATTATAAAATGGTATGATGGGGTGGAAATAAAACTTATCAATAAAAAAGATTTTCTTTAATGGACAAATAAAAAAGTTCTAATCTAGCTGACAAAGCAAGATGCAACTATTATCTGTAAAATGGACATAAATTAAAATTAATCAGAAATACTGAAATTAATGTGTAGTCAAAGGAATATGCAAAATATGGGGGAAAAAGTAAGAATACTCATCATGATATTTTATAAAAATATAATTCAACTAAACAGCATCAAATGTGAAAAGTTTGTTTTACTGCTAAAAGTCATAATTTACAGTGAAGAAATATTGTCCCTCAATATTTATGGACTACATTAGTCAGAAATTATCTTTATGAAACAAAAGCTACAGAAGATGTAATGCTATATCTGGAGAAAAACATTAATAGTAGGGGAATCAGTACTAGAAAAATCAAATGAACATTAACAAAAAATAGTTGAGTATTAAGAAACCTAAAATAATGAATAAAATAGATGTAATAACTATATAACTATTAAACTTCACTTCTTATACTTGAAAATATATCTTTATACCCCAAAAAAGTGGGTTTTTTCTTGTTTTTTTATTTTTGCATGGCAACACTGCTATTTGCCCAGCCCACATCCATTCCACTTCACTCTTCATTTCCCAATAATCACTTGTACCAGGTGGTGATCTTGTGACCCAATACTAGCCAGTAAGTTGTTAGACAATCTTTTTTGGGAGTTTCGAGATGTGGATGTTATTGTGGTTGTCTAATTTTGTTGTTTTAATTTCCTTAGGGGAATAAAGCCAAAGCCTTAATTTTTTTTTTTCTTTTTGGCATCTTACATTTTGCCTGTATATAATGAGAAGCTGAAACTTCAAGAACAATTCTTAACTGTGCCATAGAAATAAATGGCACGGTTAAGAATGTTGGATCAAAAGCAAAGTGGAAGGCTGGAATATTTGCAACCTTGAAAAGTCTCCCATCAGCTCTGGACCATCCACTTTAAAGGAAACATCTTGTTATGTGAACAAAATTAAATGGGGATTTGTTAAGCCATTGGAGTTTAATACGAGTTATTTGTGCTGTTGCCAATTTATAACTGCAACTACCTTCTCGTACATGGTTGATTTTATAGATGTTAATGTAGAAAATGAAGTGACTTTAATACAATTAGAGTTTCTAAGGATGAGTAGTTCCTTGTTAAATGTTTAAATTCCTTTCAGTTATTAACAAATGATATTTCAATTGATACGTCTTAGTGCTCAGTTTTGAAGTAAATATTCTGGTTTTCAAGGAGGAACATATTTTAAAGGTACCCTCTGCTTTATTCCAAAATTGTGAATAACCAATGAGACTTTATTTCACACAGCTGTTTATCTTGGAAGTTTTGGCTTTTATTCACTTCTGTTTAAATAATCTTCAATAATGCATCAACACATTGAGGGCTAATGACAGTTTTTTACATAACTTACCACAATAAATATTTTACTAACTTCTTTATTAGAACATTCCTTGAAGTATTTATCTTTTCCATTAAGAATACTTCAAAGTAGTTTAGCAGAGAGGAACAGGTAGAAAAACAAGAGAAAATATTTTTCTTCTTATGTTTAAATAATAAAACTGAGAATAATTTAATTTCAGGATAAATAAATATTCAAAACACAGACTTATATTTTAAATAAATATTTTCACATGTGTTAAATATTGTTTTTCTTTGTATATGAGAAAGTGAAAATCTGAAATTTTTAGTTGTTCCTATCCCTCAGAATTCTTAAATTTGTTATTTTAATTAAATTAATTATACTCAAAACATAAGAATTAAGGGATATGCTGTACTAATAGCTCTATGTGGGTAGTGACTTCAGATACTTAAAAATTTAAAGGGCTTATTCTGTGGCCTCTCATTTTCTTCGCATAGCTGATTAAATTAATACAGAACCAAAAGGGGTTGCAAACAGATTCTGAAGCTGAATTACAACAGTGACAAAAGTCACAGCATATTTTGGCTACAGCATGTTATCCTCATGGGGTTGAAAATGTGAGCTTAAAATGATAGCAAGATTGAAGAAAAATTTCCAGCAGTTGGAAAGATATTAGGATTTAAGTAGACTTCAGCATTTTTGAAGAAGAAGAAATTGAGTTACAGATGGCATACATTGAAATACATTAGGCTTTGAGAAATGGAGATTACTTAAGATTTGTGAAGGAAAATTGAAAACCATAAAATCTATTGAGAGTATAACATTCTATTCAGGCTGGAGAGAATGTTTAAGATTACCTTCAATGTGTCTCTAAGTTTGGTGAATACATGTCTCAGCATTTTAGTGTATTTATAAAAACGAAAAAGAAAATGAAGAAGCACAAGTATGCAAGATAAAATGTAACCTTCGTGTCTCTTTTAATGAGAATAGTTTTGCTTGCTTAATTAATGTAAGAAAACAGATGATGCCAAAGCATATTCACTGAAATGTGTTCTTTACCTTTACTCCAAAGTATGTGCATTAATTTATGTTTAGCAAACTAATAGGTTTTGATGACAAGATAACTAAAGTCTCAATGTATCAGCTGAGACTACAGTTGTTTACACAATTCATTAATGCCCGAATTCATATTTATTCAGTCTCTTCCTATCTAGGGGTTTGGGATACAACTATGAGCAAAGTAAAAACATATCTCCTTTATCCTGGAGGGATGATGAAAGAACAGACAGAAAGACTGCACTATGACAGACAATAAATTCAATATAAAAATATTAGCAAAGTGCATTTATATATGAATTTGATAAAATATTTTGGGAGAGGGTGAAAGTAGAACATGTAAGGGACATTAGGCATGTTATGAATTCTTAATTCATTGGTATCTTTAGTTACTTTTATCTAAAAAATAGAAAGACACTTGTATTATTACAGCTACAGTGATATCAATTTCTCATTCAAAATGTCTATAAACCACAACTACAGCAAGAACAACAGAGCCTTTCTCACCCCCACCCCACAAAAAAAGGACAATAAACACACAACAATTGCCATAAAGTTGAAAGAGAACAGTGTTGCCTTGGGTGAGGAAAATGTGGTTTTAGTTAGAATAGATATTCACCCTCCTGTCAATAAAGGTGTAACAAATTATTCTAAAGTGGATCTTCCTCATGAGCATTAGAACAGAGATCAACATTACAAATGTATTTTATGACAAGATAAAAACAGGCTCATTAAAACTTTGTCCCAAAATTAACTAAAAAGAAAAGCTGGGAATTGCTGTATAACTTGAAAGAACACTTAGGAAAATACTAAAGCATCAGTACAGAGTATTCCAGCACCACGCATACCCCTAACTGAAGAATCTAGATCATGGCTTATAAAATCATTCTTACCGAATACTGCAAAAGAGATTTCTATCTATTGTCAATTTTTGTTTATTTATTTGTTTGTTTATTTATTCATTTTTGAGATGGAGTCTCACTCTGTAGCCTGGCCTGGAGTGCAATGGTGCAGTCTCAGCTCACTGCAACCTCTGCCTCCCATGTTCAAGTGATTCTCATGCCTCAGCCTCCTGAGTATCTGGGATTACAGATGCCCGCCGCCACACCTGGCTAATTTTTGTATTTTTAGTAGAGGCAGGGTTTTGCCATGTTGGCCAAACTGGTCTCGAACTCCTGACTTCAGGTGATCCACCCGCCTCGGCCTCCCAAAGTGCTGGGATTACAAGAGTGAGCCATCTCGCCCGGCCAAATTTATTTAAAAGAGTAAAATAGTCTTATAAGTATAGGCAGCTCACTGAGGTATCCTTTGTTTGAATAGCCACTTTGCCATTTCAAAAATGACATAACATTAAACGGTGTTAAGTCAATGAGAGGAAAAATCTCATCTTGAATTTTAAAATAGCACTTTTGAGTTTTTCAAGGAAAGTCATTTATAAAAACATTTTAGCCCCTAAGAAGATTTCACCAGTGATGATGAAATCATTTTTGTAGTGGTTTGCAAAATTATCCTCTAGCAAATGCCAGAAATCAAGTGCCTATGGATGTAAGCAAAAAGAAACAGAATGACTGGTTAAAATTTGCATAAAATAAAAGACGTTATATGACTGTAATATAAGATTGTCTGAAGATAGTGAAGTAATTTCTTTGCTGGAAATTTGTACTATTTACAAAAAATAAATATAGCATGTGTGCAGAATTTGTCTTGCCTTCCAGATTTATTTTGTTAATTTAATGTATTTATCAAAAGAATATTTAACATATAAAACGCCATTG
This sequence comes from Gorilla gorilla gorilla, assembly GCF_029281585.2. Lineage (NCBI taxonomy): Eukaryota > Metazoa > Chordata > Mammalia > Primates > Hominidae > Gorilla > Gorilla gorilla. The sequence goes on from NC_086017.1 coordinate 174,841,702, forward strand.
TAGAACTTTTTAAATTCTGTGAAATTGTTAATGGTGTAATTAATAAACATTGCTTATTATCTGTTACATTTAAAATCATAACAGATAATTATTTTAAAGTGTAGTATGAATATTTTTAAATTTTAAAAAACTGATTGATGAGAGTAGGTCAGATAGAATCTGAGTCTTTTGTTAATGCCAAACTATGAATAAACTATGTTTTCTCAAAAGTTCTCCAAAACACTTTACATAAATTTCAAAATCAGCATACTTTCATTACGTCATACTAACCAAATGGGAGTAGATTTGAGACATAAGAAGTTTATTTCAATGATGATAAGATGTTTGTGCTACACTGTACTAGTGGTAAAGACAGAAAAGGTTGTCCTTCACAAGGCATCACAAATATGAGACCCAAAAATGGCAATAGTAAAAAAATGGGGTTTAGTTCTTATATAGGATGCATTGTAGGAAGAAAAGGATCAGTTGGGATAATAAAACTTGCATTTCTGATTTAATAATATTTTTAAACCCAGCCACGTTTCACTAATTCACTCATGTGCCTAGATTATTCCCAATATCTTTACTATAATATTTTACATAAATATAAACTAAAATGAAATAGATATTTTTTCAAGGTAATATGGTCTCATAAAAAATATCCAATCAATTTCCTATTTCAGTAATTCTGCACCCTCTAAGTTACAACAGAATCTATAGCATAGTCCAATAAGTAACGTAGGACTACACCATAAAAATACTCCAGACATTCTTGCAACACACATATTTGGCATGCACGTATTCAAATACATAAATCACACATATTAAAGACCAACTGTGATGTCCATGCCACTGTCAAAAAAATATTTTGGCTGATATAAACTTCTCCTTTCCTAAGATTTTATAGGCAAATATTTGCCACTTTTTGTGGTATTTATCATTTTTTGCTATGCACTGTAGGCTTTTAGATATTTGTCTTTATCTTTTGAAATATGCATAAAGATCTTTAAAGATATCATACACACTGAAATTTAAAACTTGATTTGTATTTATTTAAAAATAAAATTATGCATTTATTTTATACTACTGACACATTCAAGACAGAAAATGATAATATATTTGTAAGTTATGAACTTTAACATCCAGGACAAAAAAAAGGGGAACACATTAGTTAACATCTAGAATTAAAAACTTAATGCTACAAATAACCTTGAACCCCCTCTCATCCCCTATTCAATTTTCCTGACATTTTGGGATTGAGAATATACTGAATTTTATGTTTTCTATTCTTTTGCTTTTCTATAATAGCTTATAAAATAATGTTATATATCATTGTGCAATATATGGTTTGACTTCTTTTTAAAATGTTTCAAATCATAATTTATGAAGTATTTTACAGCTTGCGTTTTTTCTTTGGACATTTTGCTTCTGTGATATGTATGTACATATATATATATGGCCTACACATTTTTATCTATATATGATTTTAATGTATTCATTCACTAATAAATAAAATGTTTAAATACATTGCTGCTTTATGCATTATTATAAATGTCTCCTAAAGCAAGTATTCATAGGTTTCTCCAGATTATATAGGTAGAAACAAAATTATTGAAACATGGTTTAAATTACCAAATTTTTAAATGTTATTCAAATTAATATTTTCACTAGCAATGTATACAAGTTGTTCCATATCTTCAACAATACTTTTCATAATTCGACATAAGTTTTGACGAGTATATTGGATGTATTATGTTATCTAAATTCGCATTTCTGTGATGACTAATGAACTTTTTTGCATGTGAGTACTCACCCTGGTTCTCTTTGTAACATTCTCAATCATGTCATATATCATTTTTTATTTGGTTTTATTTTATTTATTGACTTGTTAAAGTCTAATAATAATCTCTGTGTGCTGTACTAATATTTTAGATGCTGCAAATTATAGAGATTACATATATGCTGCAAAGATCTTCTCTGAGCATCTGAATTTTTTATTCTTTTTAAAGTGTTTTAATTAACAGTGTTTTTAAATTTCAACTATTTGAATAATTTAACCTTATTTTTTATTATTTGGGCTTGAGAAGTCTTAAACACTTCCCTATACACTTAGCTTAAAAATATACTATATAGATAAGTGATGTCAGCAAGATTTCAGAAGAGGGAATCTCAGACTTCACTACATCTCACATAAATTTCATCTAGCAACTATCCCCAGGCAAGGACACCTTGTTGAAAACTTCTAATCTTGAGAATAAGTCTGAGACTCCTGCATGGCCCACTAAACTGATTGAAAACTGCATTAAAACAGTGAAAGAAATTATCTTACTTTGTGTCATCCCTACCTCTTCCTGAAGTTGGCACAGTAGCACACAGAGAGGATTCCCGAGGGCCCATGGTTTCTACAGTGGGAACAGAGAACTGGAGGTGGACATACAGCTTCCCTAGCATTTTGAGTTACTTCTCAAGAAGCCCACTCCCATCTCACCTCACAGGAAACACAGGGGTGACAGTGTAGCTAGACCATCTGGGGTGAGGTAGAAACAAAGCAAGTAACCTACACCAACAAGTGTGCAAATCATGGTGGTAGCTTTGTATACCTGACAATAGTGGCACACAGTCACGGGTATCAGCTAACAGCACAGTCGACCCAGGAAGCCAAGCTGAAGTGGTGGAAATTTTTACCTGCCTTTAGTCCCTAAAGGGCATCCTTTAGAACCAGCTTCAGATCCCATCTCAGGCTACCCAGTGAAACAGATGCATGCTGCTGTGTACTTCAGCAGGGGGAAGGGACTAATTCTGCCACACCTGGGAATTTAAACAGTACTCTGCTGAGATTCAGGCAGGGAGGCAGGCAAACCTCAATCATGCATTTTTATTGAGTATATAGCAGATTGTCTAATTCATCTAAAGCAGTGACTCTAACTGAAATCAGAGCCCCTCCAGAAACACTGTACAACTGAGGAACTCAAACAGAAGTCTACATGGCCTAGGAATACACCCTCTAGGCTAACCTTATCAGAGGCAATTGCAGGATTCATCCAGTCTCTCAGCCTGATTGATGAGTTCAGCCAGTGGTATCAGCAGACAGCAGAGCTTATGCAGCTGTTCCACTCAAACTCAGAGCAAAGGCAGCAATGACAAAGAATTCAGAAGAATTATACAAAAGTTTAGCCAACTCCAAAAAATAGATGAATAAGAAATAAAATGTGGAAAGCAATACAGGAATTAAATGAGAAGTTGGACAAACAAGGGGAAATGATTTAAGAAAGAAAATAGAAATCCTAGAGATGAACAAGACAACTGATATCAAAAACACAATAGAAAGCTCAATCACACAGTAGGCTCAATCAAGCTGAAGCAAAGATTATTGAACTCAAAAACAGAATATTCAAAACTATTCAATCAGAGAAGCAAGAGATAAGAGAATGAAGAACAATAAAGAAAGCCTATAAAAATTATGGAGCACCATCAAGAGATCAAACATTAAAATAATTAAAATTCAATAAGGAGAAGAAGCAAGAGAAAGAGAGCCAAAAAGTCTATTTTAAAAAATAATGGCTGAAAATATTCCTGATGTCAACATCCAGGTACAGAAATTGCAGAGGTCTCCAATAATATGAAACCCAGAGAGTCCATCAAGACATGTACTCAAACTATCAAAACACAAAGACAAAGAAATAAGTGTAAAAGCATAAAGAGATAATAAATTCATCACATTAAAAAAGTGTAAGTATGACTACTGGTGGATTTCTCAGCAGAAATTATGCAAGTCAGGAGAAAATGGGATGATATACTCAAAGTGCTGAAGGAAAAACAAAACTGCCGCTCATGAATACTTTATCCAGCAAAGCTATTTTTCAGAAATGGGGAAAAAATAAAAAGTTTCTGAGACAAATTAAAGCCAAGGGAGTTAATGATCATTGAGTATGCCTCTAAGGAAAATTGCTTAAGGAGTTATTTAAGCTGAAACAAAAGGCTCATAATAGTAACAACATAAAATTTATGAAAGTAGAAAACTCAATGGTATAAGAAATGCAGATCTATATTAGAATACTCTAGGACTGTAATGCTGGTGTATAAAGCACATTTATCATTAATAAGACAGTTAGAAGACAAAGTGATTAATAACAACTATAGCTAAAATAAATTGTCAAGAAATATATATCACAAAATGTAAATTCTGCCATTGTAAACATAAATTGTTGGAAAAGGAGTAAAAGTGTTGAGTTGTACGCAATCTAAGTTAACTTGTTGTAAGGTTAAAACAGACTATTATAAGATATTTTTTATAAACCTCATGGTAACCAAAAAGCAGAGTCTTTAGTAAATTCACAAACTAAAAGTAAAAAGAATTCAAAGCATACAGATAAATATCAAACCACAAAGGAACACAACAAGAAAAGAAGTAAAAAACAAAGCAACCAGAAAATAATTAATGAAATATTAGTAGTCAATAGTTAACATGAATGTGAATGGATTGGGTTCTCCAATATAAAAATAAAGTGACTGAATGCATAAAAAAGAGAAGACAAACTATATGCTGCTTACAAAAATTTACCTTGCTTTTAAGGACATTGACAGATTGAAAGTGTAGGTATGGAAAAAGGCATTCCACATAAATGAAAACCAAAAGAAAGCAAGAGTAGCTATACTTATATCAGACAAAATAAACGTTAAGTCAAAATCCGTAAATAGAAAAAAAGGAGTACATTATATAATGATAAATGGATCAATTCTTCAAAATAGTATAAAAATTGTTATGTGAAGTCACCCCTTGCTATCAGGCATTCATTTCAGAATCCTCTGAAAATACACAGCTTGGTGAATGCTCAAGTATCTTATATAAAACTGAATAGTACTTGCATAAAACTAATTCATACCTTCCCATATAATTTAAATCATCTCTAAATTATTTATAATACCTATACAATGTAAATACTATCACAAACAGTAATTATACTCTATTGTTTTCTATTTGTATTGTTTTTATTAGTTCATCTTTTTATTGTCTGTTAAAAAGTAGTTTTGATTGCTAGATCTGTGGATGCAGAGCCCTCAGATACAAAGGGTTGACTGTTTCTCCCAATACGGAAACACCTACCATATAAAGCAAATATTCAAAAATCTAAAAAGAAGAGGTAGATTTCAATACAATAATAGAAAAGCACTTCAATAACAAATACATTCAACAATAAACATATCATCCAAACAGAAAATTAATAAGGAAAAACTGGACTTGAACAATACTTTAGACCAAATGAACCTAACAGACATTTGCAGAATATTTCTTCCAATAGCAATGGAATACACAATTTTCTCAAGTACACAAAAAATATTATCCAGGATAAATTATATGTCAGGTCACAAGGTAAGTATTTAAATTATATGTCAGGTCACAAGGTAAGTATTAGAAAATTTAAGAAGATTGAGATCATATAAAGAACCTTTTCTAATCACAATGCTACAAAACTAGAAATCAATAACAAGGAATTTCAAAAAATTGACAAATATAATCATGTGTTGCTTAATAATGTGAATGCATTCTGAGAAATGTGTCATTAGGAAATTTCATCATTGTGTAGAATCATAGAGTTTGCTTACATAAACATAGATAACACAACCTTGCACGTACTGTGGCTAAATGGAGACTGTTGCTCCCAGGCTACTTATGCACCATGCTACTGATGCTTCTGAACAACCAATGCATCAAATAAGAAATTAAAAGGAAAATTTCAAAATATCTTGAGGTAAATGAAAACATAACATATCAAAACTTATGGGACACGGCAAAAGTTCTAAGATAAATATTTATAAAAATACACACTCACATTAAAAGAGCAGAAAGATTTCAAATAACATTATACCTGAAGAAAATAGGAAAAGAACAAACTAAACAAGTTAGATGCAAAAATTCTCAACAAAATGCTAGCAAACCAAATCCAACAGCATATCAAAAAGATAATACACTGTGATCAAGTAAGATTTGTTCCAGGTTGTTAAGATGGTTTCACATATGAAAATCAATAAATGTGATACATCACCATCAACAGAATGACAAAAAAACCATATGATCATTGCAATAGCTACAGATAAATAACCTGTTAAAATTGAACAGCCTTTTTTGATTAAAAAAACTCAACAAAATAGACATTGAAGGACCATATCTTAAAATCATAAAGGCCATATATGACAAACTTACCGGTAACATAATACTGAAAGTGGAAAAGTTGAAATATTTCCTTTAAGATCTGGATCAAGGCAAGGATGCATACTTTCCCCACTTCCCTTTAACATAGTACTGGAAATTCTAGCCAAAACAGTAAGGTAAGAAAAAGAAAGAAAGACATTTAAATTGGAAAAGAGGCATTTAAATTGTCCCTCTTTGTTGATGACAGGAACTTGTATCTAGGAAAAAAAAAAACAGAAAATTTTTAGAACTCATTAATTCATTACATTTGCAGGTCACAAAATCAGGATGTGGAGAAATAGGAACACTTTTACACTGTTGGTGGGACTGTAAACTAGTTCAACCATTGTGGAAGTCAGTGTGGCAATTTCTCAAGGATCTAGAACTAGAAATAGCATTTGACCAAGCCATCCCATTACTGGGTATATTCCCAAAGGATTATAAATCATGCTGCTATAAAGACACATGCACACGTATGTTTATTGTGGCACTATTCACAATAGCAGACTTGGAACCAACATAAATGTCCAACAATGATAGACTGGATTAAGAAAAGCTGGCACATATACACCATGGAATTCTATGCAGCCATAAAAAATGATGAGTTCATGTCCTTTGTAGGGACATGGATGAAGCTGGAAACCATCATTCTCAGCAAAGTATCGCAAGGACAAAAAACCAAACACCGCATGTTCTCACTCATAGATGGGAATTGAACAATGAGAAGACAGGGACACAGGAAGGGGAACGTCACACACCAGGGCCTGTTGTGGGGTGGGGGAATGGGGGAGGGATAGCATTAGGAGATAAACCTAATGTTAAATGACGAGTTAATGGGTGCAGCACACCAACATGGCACATGTATACCTATGTAACAAACCTGCACGTTGTGCACTTGTACCCTAAAACTTAAAGTATAATAAAAAAAAAAGTGTGCAGCACCACTCTGCTCTCTCTCTTTCTCCTGCTCTGGCCATGTAAAACATGCCTGCTTCCCCTTTGCTTTCCATCACGATTATAAATTTCCTGAGTCTTCCCCAGCCATGCTTCCTGTAAGTCTGTGGAACCTTGAGCCAATTAAAACTCTTTATAAATTACCCAGGCTCAGGTATTTAATTATGGCAATGTGAGAACAGACTAATACAAAGACACATGAATGTACAACAGGTATATGAAAAAAAGTTTTGCATCACTAATCATCAGAGGAGTGAAAAGTAAAACTACAATGAGATACCACTTAACCCCAGTTAAAATCTTTTATGGAATAGGCAGCCTATAACAGGTTCTGGCAAGGATGTGAAGAAATGGGAGCTCTCATATGCTGGTGGTGGAAAGGTAAATGTGTACTGCTACTAAGGAAAACAATATGTAGGTTTCTCAAAAAACTAAAAATGGAATTACCATAATATTCAGAAGTACCACAGCTGGGTACATATCTTAAAAAGGAAATCAGTATATCAAAGAGAGATCTTCACTAGTATGTTTATTGCATCCCTATTCTCAATCAGGAATCAATGAAAGTGTCCACCAGCAGATGAATGGATAAATAAATGTGGTACATATACACAATGGAATATTATTCAGCCATTAAATGTGAAATTCTGTCACAACAGCATGGATGGAAAATGACACTGTTAAGTGAAATGAGTCAGGCACAGAAAGACAAATATCACATGCTCTCATTCTTAAGTGTGAGCTAAAAAATATTAACCTCATGGGAACAGAGAATAGAATGTGGTTAGAGAGGCTGACAAGGATAGTGGGGAGTGAGGAATAAAGGGCATCGTCAATTATTACAAAAAACTATATAAAAGAAATAAGATCTAGTGTTCAGTAGCACAATAGGCTGACTGTGGTTAATAATGATTTATTGTATATTTCAAAAAACCCTAAAAGATAGACTGTCCCTAACTGTATTAGGCTGTTTTTGCTTTGCTATAACAAAATACTTAAGACCGGGTAATTTATTTAAAAAAATTAATTGGCTTACAGCTCTGCAGAATTCACAGGAAGCATGGTGGTGGCATCTGCTTGGCTTCCAGGGAGGCCTCAGTAGGGAATAGGTGCAATGCACTTTGAAATGACCAGATTCCATGTAAACTCAGATTCTCTAAATGAGAGCTCACCTGTCAAGAAGACAATGACACAATAACTCATGAGAGATCTGCTCCCATGATCCAAACACCTTGCACCAGGCCCCACCTCCAATATTGGGGTTTATATTTCAATATGAGGTTTGGATAAAGACTAATATCTAAACTATGTCATTCCACCCCTGCCTCCCTAAATCTCATGTCCTGCTCACATTGCAAAATACAACCATTCCTTCCCAAGAGTCCTACAAAGTCTTAACTCATTCTAACATTAATTCAAAAGTTCAAAGTCTCATCTGAGATAAGCCAAGTCTCTTTCACCTATGAGCCTATAAAATTTAAAACAAGTTATTAATTTCCAAGATATGGAGGTATACGTGTTGGGTAAACATTGCCATTTCAAATGAGAGAAATTGGCCAAAAGGAAGGGACTATAAACCTCAGGCAAGTCTGAATCCCAGTAGGGCAGTCACTACATCTTAAAGCTTAAAAGTAACCTCCTTTGACTACACATCCTGCATACAGGGTACACTTGTCCTAGGGGTGGGCACCTAAGGCCTAGGACAGCTCTCCTCCTGTGGTTTCACAGGGTGCAGGGTACCCAGCTGCTCTAACAGCTTGTTGCCAAGCACCTAAGACTCTTCTAGGTGCACAGTGCAAGCTGCATGTGGATCTACCATTCTCGAGTCTGGAAGATAATTGGCAACCTTTTCATTGCTCCACTAGGTGGTACCCCAGTGGGGACACCTTGTGGGGTCTCCAGCCTCACCTTTGCCCTCACATTGCTATAGTAAATGTTCTCTGTGAAGGGTCTACCCTTGCAGCAGGCTTCTGCCTGGACACCCAGGCTTTTCCATACATCCTCTAAAATCTAGGGAGAGACAGCCAAGAACACACATTGCTCTTGCACTCCACCATCTTAAGGCCACCTAAGTGTATGGTTTGAATTTTCCAAAGTGGCAGCCCAAGATGTACCTGTGCCCCTTTGATCCCCAGCTGGAGTTGAAACATCTGGATGCAGGGAGCTGTGTCATGAGGCTGTCAAGGACGGCAGAGCCCTGGGCCTGGCCTACAAAACCATTCTTCCCTCCTTGGCTTCTGGGCCTGTGATGGGAGGGGCTGCTGCAAAAGTCTTTAAAATGCCTTTGAGGTCTTTTTCACATTGTCTTGATATTAGCATTTGCCTCCTTTTTAGTTATGAAAATCTCTCTAGCAAGTGGTTGCTCCATAGTCTGCTTTAATTTCTCTCCCAGAAAAGCTTTTTGGGCTGGGTGCAATGGCTCATGCCTGTAATCCCAGCACTTTGGGAGGCCAAGGCAGGCAGATCACGAGGTCAAGAGATCGAGACCATCCTGGCCAACATGATGAAACCCCATCCTTACTGAAAATACAAAAATTAGCTGGGCATGGTGGCACACACCTGTAGTCCCAGCTACATGGGAGGCTGAGGCAGGAGAATCATTTGAATCAGGGAGGTGGAGGTTGCAGTGAGCTGACATCGTGCCACTGTACTCCAAACTGGCAAAAGCACTAGACTCCATCTAAAAAAAAAAAAAAAAAAAAAAACACCAAAAACTTTGTCTTTGTCACATGGCTAGGCTGCACATTTTCCAAATTTTCAAGCTGTCCTTCCCTTTTAAATATAAACTGGAGTCATTTATTTGCTCCTGAATTTGAGCACAGGCTGTTAGAAGCAGCAAGAGTACATTTTGAATGCTTTGCTGCTTAGAAATTTCTTCCATCAGATACCCTAATTTGTCATTCTAAAGTTCAAACTTTCACCAATCCCTAGGGCATGGACACAATGCAGCCAAGCTCTTTGCTAAAGCATAACATGTGTGACCTTTGCTCCAGTTCCCAATAGGCTCCTCATTTGCATCTGAGACCTTTTCACCATGTGCTTCACTGTCCATAGCACTATCAGTATTTCAGTCACAACCATTTAACCAATCTCTAGGAAGTTCCAAGCTTTCCCTCATTTTTCTGTCTTCTTTTAAGCCCTCCAAATTCTTTTGACATCTGCCTGTTACCCAGTTGCAAAATTGCTTCCACATTTTTCAGGTATCTTTACAGCAATGCCTCACTTATTAGTACCTATATTCTGTGTTAGGCTGTTCTTGCATTGCTATAACAAAATACCTGAGACTGGGATATTTTTAAGAAAAGAGATTTAATTGGCTCATGGTTCTTCAGGCTGTATATGAAGCATAGTGCTGGCATCTGCTCAGCTTCTAGGGGTGCCTCAGGAACCTTACAATCAGGATGGAAATAGAAGGGGGAGCAGACACATACGGTGCAGAAAGCAGGAGCAAGAGGAAGACAAAGGAGGATCCATACACTTTTAAATGACCAAATCTCATGTGAACTCAGAGCAAGAGCACAATTATTACCAAGAGGGTAGCTCAAGCCATTTATGACAGATCTGCCCTCATGATCCAAACACCACCCCACATCCAACACTGGAGATTACATTTCAACATGAGATTTGAGTGGGGACAAATATCCAAACTATGTCACTAACATAAAGAAATGATAAATGCTTGAGGTGATGAATATCACAATTACCCTGATTAATCATTATGCATTGTATGGTTTTATCAAAATATCACATGTATACAATAAATATATACTGGTGTATATTCATAACAAGAGTCAAAAATTAAAATAAATAATTAAAAATTATAAATTTTTTTCTTATATTCATGAGTTAATTAGAAGTGTTTTTATTAATTTCTAAACAAATGCATAATTTTTTTCTACTTAACTTCTAATTTAATAGTTTCTTGGTTCTAGAACAACATCTGTGTAAGCCTTTTAGCAAGGTGTCAGAATACAAAATTATTGTACAAAAATCAGTAGCATTTTTATACATCAATGACATTCAGGCTGAGAGTCAAATTAAGAACATTATCCTTTTTATGACAGCCACAAAAAAATTAAATGCCTAGGAATACAGCTAACCAAGGAGGTGAAAGATCTCTCCTAGAAGAACTACAAAATACTTTTCAAAGAAATCAGAGATGATACAAATACATGGAAAAACATCCCATACTCATGAATTGAAAGAATCAATATCATTTATTCTTCACTGATGTAGCTTGTCCTTGTTTTGCTTTTGTTCCTTTTTTGTTTCAATAAACAAATAGCTCTATAATTTGTCAAATAAATTACCAATACATTATTTTATGGTTATTAATTTTTCTGTTCTGTTAAAAAGTTCAATCAATGTCACGAATATATTCTTATATTTATCTTTCAGAGTCTTTTTTTATTTTACCTATAATATACACACTTATAATCCATTTGACTTCATTTTTATGTATGGTCTGAGACAGGCATCAAGTTATATATTTTTCTACAGTGATACACAATTGACTTAGAAATATTTATTGAAAATACAGTCCCTTTTTACTCTATTTTATATGCATCCAATTAGCATAAATCATATGTTCATATATTTATGGATGATTTCTGAACTTTCAATATAATTATTTTGATCTATCTCAATCCATAAGCAAATACTATCCTATCATATTTACTACAATTTTATAATATCTCAGTATTCAGTGATGTAATCCTTCAACGTTGTATTTTTTTTTAATTTGCCTTGGTGATTCTTTCCTTTATTTGTGAACTAGTAGTGTAAATGTTGTGATGAAAAGAACTACCATGTATTTTACATTTATTGAGATAACCAGTTAACATGACTTAACTTTTAAAGTCTTCACCAAAATTTTTTGAGAAAGATTCTGTGTGTGACTGAATATATACATAACTAGCTTGGAAGAGTCTAAAAGACTAAGTGTGGAGTCAAATCCAATTTGTGGGCTAGGTATTATAAAAGCCATAGTAAATAGATATATCCTCTACACAATTACTATATGCCATAAATTGTATAATAAATTTATTTTAAAATTCCTATCTCCTATATTTTGGAATGCTTTCTTCATTAGTGATGTTCCCTGATTTCAAGCTTATCAAATATAGGCCATCAATGAATCTAAACTAGCTCAATGTAATAGTTTTTCTTTGTTACAGATCAGAGACATTAACTTCCAAGTCTCAGGAAAGTGAATTCATGTTACTGAATCTGCCCAAATTGACATTTATATTTTATCTTCCTTGCTTTAATTGATGTTCTTAGTATTTACATGATCCTTAGTTATTACCAAGAAAAATTGGTAAGTACTTGTACCTCTACGGTATATCGTCTTTCTTCCAGAGTAGAACTTTTCTGTGCTATGCCGTTTTTCCATGCAATGCAGTGATGACATCTATGTCTCAATAGGGGTCTAGATGGAACTAGGTGCAACATGAAACTGACAGTGATTGTTAAGGGCACACATCCTCAGCTTAGGAGGCATGTTCCAAAAGTTCATAGAAAACCAGAAGAAATAAAAAACCTGGCTATCTGAAATTAGAAGGGATTTGATTATTCTAACAGGGGAAGTTTAGGAAGAATTCCTAATGTATACTGTTTTTTTAGTGTGTGTTTGTATGTGTGTGTGCACGCACGTGTGTGTGCGTGTGTATGATAGTCAAGGACAGATTGTTTAATGCGAAGAAATTCCTCCTATCCCTGTACATATACTGCTTTGTAATGAGACTTTTCTAAAACTTTGCAGGCTTTCTGAATGTTTTGAGCAGTAGAATACAGTAGAAGTGATGTTGCATGAATTTGGAGTCCTAGACCTTACAGCTTTCCCCTGCAACCTCAAAAATTCTGCTCTGTTCCATCTTGTAAAGTAGGTCAGGAAGAATGAATATAATGAAAAAGGGGTCCATCTTTCCAAATGCCCTACCTAAGCCTAACCCCACGTTTATCTTACCCTGATTGCAACCACATAAGTGAAAACAGGAAGACCACCAGAAAAATTATGCAACTGACACACAATCAATTAAATCAATTATTTTTAAAAATGAATAAATCATTGCTTCTTTGAAGATTTTCACAGATAAATGAAAGTGGGGTTCAAATATCTCAGACTCACCTGTGTCCTAAATACTTGTATTCTATGTCTCAAGATCTCATATTATTTTCAATCAGTAAACTTACCTCCCCATAATAGACCTGACAGGTACATGTAAAATGTAGTTTATCAAACTAAGAAAATAAATTAGGGCAGTGCGAAGATGACTAAGAGGAGCCAGTATGCACTGCTCTCACAGAGAGGAGATAGAGTGGCAAGTAAATACTAGATCTTCAAGTGGAAGAGCCAGGTGGATACAACAGGATTGATCAAAGAAACAGCTGGACCCAAGAAGAATGGAGAGGAGCAAGACAAGATTACTTCCCACCCAGGAGTGGCACAGAGCCACGTGAGGCCACCTCATCACATGAAAAAGTGAGTGAGTCAGAGTCCCTGTGGACCCTCGCTTCTGCCATGGACCATTGCAACCTTGGGATCAGGAGATCCCCTTGTGAGTCCACACCACAGCAACATCCAGACTGACCCAGAGAGCTATGTGGAGTCAGGGCAGAGCTGCCGCTCTGGCATAATAGAATCCCAGGGAACTTGGACCTCCAGGCATCCTGGCATTAGCAGCTGCATCTCCGGCAATGAGGGAAGTCATGCTCCCTTGCATGCACCCAAGAAAGAAGCCAAATCCAAGGGACTGGGTAGCAAGAGACTGAAGATCCGGCTTCCACTGCATCTTGGAGGGTAAGGCCCACTGGCACAGGACTCCAGCCATTCCCTGCCTGGGCTGTTGGGCCAGTAGCAGCTCTGCATTCTCCTGGGAGTAATTTCCCAGAGACAGAAGAAGGCTTTCTGTTTTTTTTTTTTTTTTTTTTTTTTTGGTGGGGGGGTTGGGGTGGGGGTCGGACAGAGTCTCGCTCTTTTGCCCAGGCTGGAGTGCAGTGGCATGATCTCTGATCTCAGCTCACTGCAACCTCTGCCACCCAGGTTCAAGTGATTCTCCTGCCTCAGCCTCTCGAGTAGCGGAGACTGCAGATGCACACCATCACGCCTGGCTATTTTTTATTATTTTTAGCAGAGACGGGGTTTTGCCATGTTGGCTAGGCTGGTCTCGACCTCCTGACCTCAAGTGATCTGCCTGCCTCGGCCTCCCAAAGTGCTGGGATTACAGGTGTGAGCCACCACTCCCTACTGGGCTGCCATTTTTGCTTTCCCACAGTCCTGGCCACTGCTGCCCTCAAGCTCTGGAGGGTATACAGTTATTAGAAACTGATGCACATCCGCAGCACAGTGCAACCACCCCATGGAAAGTGGCCAGATTGTTTTCCATGCAGGTCTTAATTCCTGCTTCTGTTCAATGGGAGGACCTCTTGATTAGGGACTCCTATAATGTACATGTAATGTACATGTACATTAATGTACGTGTAACCATTAACCTAAAATAAAAGTTTACAAAAAAGAAAATAAATTAAGGGAAAAGAAAAATATCATTTTAGAATTGAATCCTTGATAGGTAGAGTAAAAATATCTATAAAGTTGTAAATAATATTTAAAGAATAAATGAAAATTGCCAAAAGTACAAAAATTAGAAAAGATAAAGCATTACAGAAATGATCTATATATAAGAATACAAGCCCTAGTGTACTTGTAGGTAGATTTTATGTAAAAGAAAAACAAAATAGACGAGAATAGTTTTTAAAAATATAAACCAAGCAAACTATCTTTCCATAAATATACACACATACTCATAAATTGAATCTCCATATTCAAAATGTACTCAGGAGATCTGTTGTTAAGTCATCATTTCTGATAAATGTTCTAGTAATTTAATATGAAAAATATATACTGAAGGATTTCAAAGAAATTCTAAGTATATTCTGAAAGAAAGAAAATTATATTAGGATTAGATTTCTTGGCAAAACCATGTAAAACAACGTAACAGTGAAAAGTTATATTTTAAAGCAACTCAATAAAAGAAAAAGTGATCCAAATATCAATCTTATTGAAAGAGTTTTAAACATTTAGTAACTGGAAGAGAGCTATAGTCGTAGACCTTTTCAAATGACTATACTAGAAGATATGCTTCAAGCAACCCATTAATGGCTGAGAAAACTGGCAACATATATGATAGTAAGCATGATTATATTTAATTACTTTAAAGAAAATTATAAAACCAGATAAACCTGTAGGATAAAAATATGGAGATATCATATTTTTACACACTAGAAATGTGATGACTAAAAAGATGAAGAGGAAGAACAAACAACATAGAAAGTGGAATAAACCCAAATCATTTTGCATAGTTAATAAGAAAAAAGTCACATTATATCATAAAAATTAAATATTAGAAATTTAAGTAAAATAAAAATGCACTATAAACATTATAAAAGATATTAGTATAATGTCAGTCATTAGCACAAATATTGAACTGTCAGAACCAAAAATACCCTGAGAATCTAAAAGTTAAAAGACAGGCAACTTTGAGGCCAAAACAGTAAAAATAGCATAATATGCATTTTAATAATAACATAATATGCAAAAATTGTAACAAATCTTTACTTCTATCTGTAAATGTGAATGGTCTTAGCTCACTTATTAAAGGGTCTTATAATTTTTCAAAGTATTTATTTGAAAAAATTTCAAACACACAAACTACTGGTAAAACTAATAAGATGAACATCCATACGTGCTCCACTCATATTTACAAATGTTTGCCAATGGGAAACATTTCAAGCTAGCTCCTGTATGCTAGAAACATCTCCTCATTTCTTAAACACTTTTATAGCGGAGAAAGTTGGTTTATGCATCATTTATACTTCCCTTGCACTAGTCTAGAAAATGGCATTATCCACCTGCAGCCCTGTTAAAACATGGGATCTAGCTAGCAGCACCATCTAGCCAGAGAGTACAGCCTGGGATTTCACTAAACCAGGGGCTATGGCAGGGCCCAACTTGTGGCCTACCCAACTGTTGAGTCCAATCAGCAGCAACACCTGACTTGAGAGCACAGGGTGCTGTCCTGATCAACCAGAAGCAATCATGAAACCAAGCAAGAGGATTTTCCCGAATATGGAGCTCAGCCAGTGAAACTATCTGACCTTGGATTGTAGGCAACAGCCCTGACCAACTAAAGCACCTGATAGAGAGCCCGGCCTATTTATACACATTGACAGCTGGCACCTTCAGAACCCCAGGATGAACTTATTGATAAAATTATTTTCCTACCAAAATATATCTATCAAGTCCAGAAGAGATGGCTGCCTCCTCAAATGGGAAGACAACACTGCAAGAATACAAGGACTATGAAGAATAAGAAAAATAAGACACCACCAAAGGAAACAAATAATAATGGACCCTAAACAAATGAAGATTTATTAACTGACTGACAGAGAATTCGGAATAAACCTCTTAAAGAAGTTCAGTAAATTACAAGAGAACATGGATAGACATGCATAAAATTGTGACAACAATACATATAAAAATGAGAAATTCAACAGAGACAGTAACCATTAAAAACTTGGAGATGAAGAATATAGTGACTGAATTAAAAAATTCAGTAGATGGCTAGCCATATGCAGAAGACACTGAAGTTGGACCCCTTCCTTACACCATATACAAAAGTCAACTCAAAACAGATTAAAGACTTAAATGTAAAACCTGAAACTATAAAGACCCTGGAAGGCAATCAAGGCAATACCATCCTGGGCATAGAATCAGGCAAAGATTTTATGACAAAGACATGAAAAGCTATTGCAACAAACGCAAAAATTGACAAATGGGATCTAATTAAATTTAGGAGCTTCTACACAGCACAAGAAGCTATCAATAGAGTAAACAGACAACCTACAGAATGGGAGAAAATATTTGCAAACCATGCATCTGACAAAGGTCCAATATCTAGCATCTATAAGGAACTTAAGCAAATTTATAAGAGAAAAACAACCCCATCAAAAAGTGGGCAAAGGACATAAACACTTTTCAAAAAAAGACATACATGCAGCCAGCCACATATGAAGAAAATCTCAATATCACTGATCATTAGAGAAATGCAAATCAAAACCAAAACGAGATACCATCTCACACCAGTCAGAGTGGCTATCTCCAAAAAATAAAAAAAAATAACAGATGTAGGCTAGTCTGTGGAGAAAAAGGGGCACTTATACACTGCTGTTGGGAGTGTAAATTAGTTCAACCAGTATGGCAATTCCTCAAAGAGCTAGCAGCGCAACTACCATTTGATCCATCAATCTTATGACTGGGTATAGACTCAGAGGAATATAAATCATTCTACCATAAGGACATATACAAAGAAATGTTCACTGGAGCACTGTTCACAATAGAAAAGACATGGACTCAACCTAAATGCCCATCAATGGAAGATTGGATGAAGAAAATGTGGTACATACACACCATGGAATACTATGCAGGCACAAAAAAGAATGAAATCATGTCTTTTGTGGGAACATGGATGAAACTGGAGGCCATGATCCTTAGCAAATTAACACAGGAACAGAAAACCAAATACCCATGTTCTCATCAGTGGGAAATAAATAATAAGAACTTATGAACACAAAAAATAAAACAACAGACACTGACTGGGGTCTACTTGAGGGTGGAGGATGGGAGGACAGAGATCAGAAAAGATAACTACTGGGTATTGGGCTTAATTTCTAGGTGCTGAAATAATCTGTATAACAAACCCTTGTGACTTTAGTTTACCTATGTAACAAACCTTCATATGTACCCCTGAACCTAAAATGAAATTAAAAAATTAAAAAAAAAATCAGCACAGAGTTGCAACAATAGACTTGATCCAGCAGAAGAAAGAATTGGTGAACTCAAAGGCAGGTCATTTGAAATTATCCAGTAAGAAGAATAGAAAAGAGTGAAAAAGAATAAAGTATGAAGGGCTTATGGAACACGATAAAGTAAAATAATATTCACATTGTGAAAATCCCAGAAAGAGAGGGAAAATCCATTTAAATAAATAATGGTTTTTTTTTTAATTTGAAGAGAGAAAGAAATATGTTAAGCCCAAAAATATCTACCCTCAGATGCATTATATTTAAATTGTCAAAATTCAAAGACAAAGGAGAATCACTGAAAGTATCAAAAGAACAAGTGATGTGTCACATACAAAAAAAATTACACTATAAGCAGGCTTTTTATCAAAACATTGCAGGCCAGGAGAGAGTAAGATAATATATTCAATTTTTTTAAGAAAGCAAAACTACCACCTAAAAATACTATACCCAGCAAAATTCATCTGTAGAAATTAAGATGAGATAAAGACTTTCTCAAACAAACAAAAGCTAAGAGAGCTTATCACTACTAGACATAACTTAAAAGAAACTCTAAAAGAAGTTCTTCAAGTGGAAATGAATGAATGCTAATTAACAGCATAAGAATATGTGAAGGTATAAAAACTTACAAATGAAAGTAAATATATAGTCAAAGTCAGTATTCTATAATATTGTAAAGGTACTACATAAATCACTTTCAAATTTGGTTTAAAATTAAACAATAAGCATATTAAAAATAATTATAATGATAATAATTCATCACTGAATGCACAATTTAAAAGATGCAAATTGTAACAACAATGACCTAAAATGTTGTGGAAGGGAAGAAGTAAAAGGTATGAAGTTTCTGTAGGCATTCAAGATAAGTTGTTATCAGCCTAAAATAGATTGTTATTACCATGATATATTTTATGTAAATAAGCCTTATAGTAAACACAAAGTAAAAACCTTTAGTAGATACAGAAAAGATTAAGAAAATAGAATCAAAGCATATCACCACAAAGGGTTATCAATTCACGAAAAAAGAAGGCAAGAGAGGAAGAAAGAAGCAAAGGAACTACAAAATAGTAAAAAAAAAAAAATTAAAATGGCAAATATTGTTATTACCTATCCAGAATTATTTTGTATAAATAGTATAACTTCTCCAATCAAAAGACATAACGTGGCTGAAACAATTAAAAAGCCAATTTCTAATGATTTATTGTCTACAAGAGACTCATTTTAGCTTAAGGACACACATAGGATGAAAGTAAAGGGCTGGAAAAAGAATTTCATGCAACTGTTAACCAAAAGGGAGCCAGAATGGTATATTTATATCAGACAATATAGGATATAAAACAAAACAGTCCTAAGAGACAACGAAGGTCATTATATAATGAAAAAGGGGTCAATTCATCAAAAAGATACAGTGATTGTAAATATTTACACACCAAAATTTGGAGCACCTAAATGTTAGAAGTAAATACCAACAAAACTGAAAGAAGAAATATACTGCAATACAATAATAATAGGGAGCATCAAAACTCCATCTCAACAATAGAAATATCATCCACATAGAAATAACTATATAAATGGCCAATTTGAACAACATTACAGACTGAATGGACCTCACAGAAATACGGAACAGCCATGAAACATTAGCAGAGTACGCATTCTTTTTAAACACACATGGAACATTCTTCAGGATAGACGATGTGCTAGAACACAAAACACAACTTAAAACATTTTTAAAAAATTTAAAACAAACCAAATATCTTTCTCAGCCACAATGGTATAGAACTAAAAATAAATAATCAGAGGAAATTGGGGAATTCACAAATGCGTGGAAACTAAACAACACACTCAAGAAAAAACCTGGGTCAAGAAGAAATCAGGCCGGGCGCGGTGGCTCACGCCTGTAATCCCAGCACTTTGGGAGGCCGAGGCGGGTGGATCACGAGGTCACGAGATCGAGACCATCCTGACTAACACGGTGAAACCCCGTCTCTACTAAAAATACTAAAAATTAGCCGGGCGTGGTGGCGGGCGCCTGTAGTCCCAGCTACTTGGGAGGCTGAGGCAGGAGAATGGCGTGAACCCAGGAGGCGGAGCTTGCAGTGAGCCGAGATCGCGCCACTGCACTCCAGCCTGGGCGACAGAGCGAGACTCCGTCTCAAAAAAAAGAAAAAAAAAAAAAGAAGAAATCAAAAAGAAAGTTAAAAAAATAAAATTCCTTGAAAATGGAAACACAGCATACAAAACATTAAGAAAAATGAAATGTCTCAAATAAACAATCTTACTTTATACCCCTAAGATCTTGAAAAATAACAAAGTAAGCTCACAGTCAGCAGAAAGAAAGAAAAATAAATATCACAACAGAAATCAATGAAAAAGAGACTAGAGAACAACAAAAACAATTAATGAAACTAAGATTTTTTTAGAGATAAAATTAACAAATATTTAGCTAAACAAACTATGAAAAATAAATAGAGAAATCTCAATTAAATGCATTTATAAATGAAAAGAGATACACTACAACTTACAAGAGAGAAATAAAAAGGCTATTAATAGTAGCACTTATAAATGAATAAATTGAATAACCTAGAAGAAATGGATATATTCTCAGGGATGTATGACCTACCAAGACTGATGCCTGAAGAAATAAAAAATCTGAACAGACCGATAAGGAGTAAAAAGAGTTAATCAATAATCAAAAAACTTCCAACAAAGAAGGCCCAGGACCAGATGAGTTTGCTAGTGAATTCTACCAAACACTTACAGAAGAATTAACATCAATTCTCAAGTCCTTCCAAGAAATAGAAGAGGAGGGAACATTCCACCCTATTTTACAAAGCCAGCGTTACCCTAATATCAAAGCTAGACTAGGACTCTAAAAAAAAAAAAAATGAGCCAATGATGAAGACACTTGCAAAAATATTCAACAAAATACTAGCAAACCAAATTGAATATCACATTAAAGGAATTATATAGCATAATCAAGTGTGATTTATCCTTATAAAACAAGGATGATTCAACATATGAAAATAAATAAATGTGATATTAACAGAAAGTGGATCAAAATTATATGACCATTTCAATAAATGCAGAAAAAAATTTGACAGAATTCAACATTTTCACAATAAAAACTCAAAAATTTGATATAGAAAGAATGTACCTCAACATAAGAAAGGCAGAGTAATGCCTCGGTTAATGAAGGGACTATGTTGTGAGAAATACATTGTTAGGCAATTTTGTCATTGTGTAATCATCATAGAGTGTACTTTAACAAACCCATGCGGTATAGCCTAGTACACAGCTAGGCCTACTTCTCCTAGGCTACAAAACTATACAACATGGTACTGTATTGAATACTGAATAGGAAATTGTACCATGATGATAATTATTTCTCTCTCTAAACATATCTAAACATAGAAAAGGTATAGTAAATATACAGTAATATAATTTTATGATACCATCATTGTATATGCATTTCATCCTTGACCAAAGAGTCATTATGAGGCACATGACTGTATTGTATTCCACTTTATTATCTATCTTTTGTCTCTGATAGCTTCTTCTCAAATTTTTTTCTATTTTTGTTTTATTTAATAATAGCTATCACTGTTTCTTTTAACACATTTTTAAATTTTAAAAATTTATATTTAGTTGGCAAATTATAATTGTACATATTTATGGGATTCAATGGTATATTATAATACACATATACATTGTGGAATGATCACAACAGATTAATTAACATACCCATCACTTCACATACTTATGAATACTTTGTAGTGAGAACATTTGTAATCTATGATTTTAGCAATATTGAAGTAAATGATATGTTATTATTAATTATAGTTATCATACTTTGCAAAATATCACTAGAGCTTATTTATCTTGTCTAACTAAACTTTATATGCTTTGAGTAGCATCTCACCTGTCCCCATGCACCCCCACCACCTGCCTCTGTTAACCACCTCTCTATTCTACTTCTATGATCTCAATGTTTTTAGATTTCATGTATAAGTGAGATCATATGGTATTTGTCTCTCTGTGTCTGTCTTTGGCTTATTTTACTTAGCCTAACATCTTCTTGATTTATCCATGTTGCTGCAAGTAATAGAATCCCCTTCTTTTTAGGCTGAATAGTACTCCATTGTGTATATACACCATGTTTTCTTTATCCACTCATTTCTTGATGGACATTTAGGTTGTTTCCATATTTTGGCTGTTGTACATAATGCTGTAATGAACAGGAGAGTGGATATATCCCTTCAACATACTAATTTCAATTATTTTGGATATATACCTAGAAGTAGGATTGCTGGATCATATGGTACTTCTATTTTTAGTTTTTGAAAGAACCTCCAAACTGTTTCCAAAATGACCATATTAATTTACTGCACGCCAACAATGTACACAAATTTTGTCCTCTCTCTATCCTCACCAAAATTTATCTTTTGTCTTTTTTGTTGTTGTTGTTGTTCTTTTTATTATTATTATTATTATACTTTAAGTTTTAGGGTACATGTGCACAATGTGCAGGTTAGTTACATATGTATACATGTGCCATGCTGGTGTGCTGCACCCATTAACTTGTCATTTAGCATTAGGTATATCTCCTAATGCTATCGCTCTCCCCTCCCCCCACCCCACAACAGTCCCCAGAGTGTGATGTTCCCCTTCCTGTGTCCATGTGTTCTCATTGTTCAATTCCCACCTATGAGTGAGAATATGCGGTGTTTGGTTTTTTGTTCTTGTGATGGTTTACTGAGAATGATGATTTCCAATTTCATCCATGTCCCTACAAAGGACATGAACTCATCATTTTTGATGGCTGCAGAGTATTCCATGGTGTATATGTGCCACATTTTCTTAATCCAGTCTATCATTGTTGGACATTTGGGTTGGTTCCAAGTCTTTGCTATTGTGAATAGTGCCACAATAAACATACGTGTGCATGTGTCTTTAGGAAGAATCAATATCGTGAAAATGGCCATACTGCCCAAGGTAATTTATAGATTCAATGCCATCCCCATCAAGCTACCAATGACTTTCTTCACAGAATTCGAAAAAACTACTTTAAAGTTCATATGGAACCAAAAAAGAGCCCACATCACCAAGTCAATCCTAAGCCAAAAGAACAAAGCTGGAGGCATCACGCTACCTGACTTCAAACTATACTACAAGGCTACAGTAACCAAAACGGCATGGTACTGGTAACAAAACAGAGATATAGATCAATGGAACAGAACAGAGCCCTCAGAAATAACACCGCATATCTACAACTATCTGATCTTTGACAAACCTGAGAAAAACAAGCAATGGGGAAAGGATTCCCTATTTAATAAATGGTGCTGGGAAAACTGGCTAGCCATATGTAGAAAGCTGAAACTGGATCCCTTCCTTACACCTTATACAAAAATTAATTCAAGATGGATTAAAGACTTAAATGTTAGACCTAAAACCATAAAAACCGTAGAAGAAAACCTAGGCATTACCATTCAGGACATAGGCATGGGCAAGGACTTCATGTCTAAAACACCAAAAGCAATGGCAACAAAAGCCAGAATTGACAAATGGGATCTAATTAAACTAAAGAGCTTCTGCACAGCAAAAGAAACTACCATCAGAGTGAACAGGCAACCTACAAAATGGGAGAAAATTTTTGCAACCTACTCATCTGACAAAGGGCTAATATCCAGAATCTACAATGAACTCAAACAAATTTACAAGAAAAAAACAAACAACCCCATCAAAAAGTGGGCAAAGGACATGAACAGACACTTCTCAAAAGAAGATATTTATGCAGCCAAAAAAGACATGAAAAAATGCTCACCATCACTGGCCATCAGAGAAATGCAAATCAAAACCACAATGAGATACCATCTCACACCAGTTAGAATGGCAATCATTAAAAAGTCAGGAAACAACAGGTGCTGGAGAGGATGTGGAGAAATAGGAACACTTTTACACTGTTGGTGGGACTGTAAACTAGTTCAACCATTGTGGAAGTCAGTGTGGCGATTCCTCAGGGATCTAGAACTAGAAATACCATTTGACCCAGCCATCCCATTACTGGGTATATACCCAAAGGACTATAAATCATGCTGCTATCTTTTGTCTTTTTGATGGTAGCTGTTCGGACAGGTGTGAAGTAATTTCTCATGATGGTTTTAATTTGCATGTCCCTAATGATTAGTGAGATTTAGCATTATTAATTCATCTGTTGGCCATTCGTATGTCCTCTTTTGAGAAATACCTATACGGGTCTTTTGACTACTTTTTTTGTGTGTGAATTTAAGGAATACAAGTGCAGTTTTGTTACAGGAATATACAGTGCTTAGTGATAAAGTCTGAGCTTTTAGTGCAACCGTCACCAAAATAATTTACATTTTATCTATTAAGAGTAATTTCTTATTCTTCACTCCTCGTCCATCCTTCCATCCTCCCACTCTTCTGAGTCTCCAATATTTATTATTCCTCTCTCTCTCTCTCTCTCTCTTTTAGATAGAGTGTCGCTCTGTTGCCCAGGCTAGACTGCAATGGCGCAATCTCGGCTCACTGTAATCTCCGTCTCCCGAGTTCAAGTAATTCTCCCGTCTCAGCCTCCTGAGTAGCTGGAATTACTGACGCATGCCACCACAGGGGCTAGTATTTTGTATTTTAGAAGAGATGGTGTTTCATCGTGTTGCCCAGGCTGGTCTCGAACTCTTGAGCTCAGGCCATCCACTGGCCTCAGCCTCCCGAAATGATGGGATAACAGGCGCTAGCCACCACGCCTGACCCACTCTCTCTTATGAGTGAGAACTTGAGGTATTTCACTTTCCGGTTTCGAGCTGCTTCATGTAAGATAATGGTCTCCAGTTTCATCCATGTTGCTGCAAAAGACATGATTTCATTCTTTTTTATGGCTGAATAATATTCTATTGTATATGTATTTTTTCTTTATCCAATTATCCATTGGTGGACACATTTTCTTTATCCAGTCACCTATTAAATGGACACTTTGGTTGATTCTATATCTTTGCTATTGTGATTAGTGCTGCAATAAACATAGGAATGCAGGTATCTTTTTAATATAATAGTCCATTCTCCTTTGGGTAGATACCCAGCAGTGGGATTGCTGGATCTTGTTATTGAGTTGTTTGGTTTATTTGTATACTTTTGATATTAGCCCTTTATCAAATGTATGATTTGCAAATATTTCCTCACAGTATGTGAGTTGTCTTTTCATTCTTTTGTTTTCTTTGCTGTGCAGAAGTTTTTGGTTTGATGCAGTCCAATTTGTCTATTTTTACTTCTGTTGCCTGAGCTTTTCAGAATATATCTAATAAATCATTGCCCAGACCAAAGTTGTGGAGCCTTTTTTAAATGTTTCTTTCTAGTACAATTACAGTTTCAGGTCTCACATTTGCTTCATGGGTCTAGAGTTTAATCATATTTAGAAATTTTTTTCTTAATGCTATCTTTAGTAATTGTATAATTTTATTTTTTACATATAGATTTCTAATATATTTGGAATTTTTGGCATAAAGCGTAAGATATGGATTTAATGTTTTTCCAATTAGATATACTAAATAGATATAATTAGATATATGAATGGTTTTTCTAAAATTATATCTTAGAGTCAATTTTTGTCTCTATAATTTAGAATGCCATCTTATCAGATGCAAAACTCATCTATAATGTAATGTACATGTAAGTTTATTTGTTTTATGCTTTTGATTTCTCTGTTTCCTCAATAGCTGTCATTGCTTTCCCATATTACCAAGAGTCAGGTCTCAATATATAGACATACTTTGTACTTTTATATGTTGAAGTGATGCAAAGCTTGACTAATACATTTCACCATGAACTTGTGAATATGTTTGAAGTTAATCATCAACATTTTTTGGACTACTCATGAGAGGCTGGCTAGAAGACAATTTATTGACATAGAAGTTCTCTCCCATAACTAGTATTTCAATATAGTCTCAGGGATTTCTAGAGACAAAGTAATTTTTGCTGAAAATAGTACCTTGAAGCTTGTAAGCAAAGAGAGTCATTAGTATATTAAGTAAAGATTCTGGTACTGCCTTTGCAGAGTGTTTATTAAGGGGTGAGAAAGCTTGGAAAGAAAGACTAAAGTGTTAGAATGGTTTAATCTTATAAGGCTAGGGAATAGACTCTAAACCATATTCTTTAGGATATTATAGAGTAGTCTCCTCTTATTCAAAGAGTCAAACACCACTGGTGAAGGGCATACGATACCCTTTGAGAATCTCAGTGGTGTCTGTTCTCTACACATTGATGTTCACAGGAGATACTGCCTTTGGAAAAGCCTCACATAATTGCAGAAGGGCCAAATGGAAGCATTTAACCTGTAGAAACAATGAGAAAATAATTTTAGTAATGGAATTTTGGCTATTGTAGTCAGGGGGACTTCGACTCATAGAAATCAATGGTAAAGGTTATTATGTTCATGAGTGACTACTTGTCTTTCCACGTAATCAAATGTAAAAGTAGTAACTTGGGACCTTAATTTGCCTATCTACCTGCTCTCATTGAGTATAGTGCACTGCTTATTATGTATTATTCAAAGTTTGGAATATAATGGGTATGATTTATCCACAGTCATGTTACATGTATCTAGGGAATTTCTGGATTAGTTTTTCAGGTTGAGCAGATGTTTCCCTACCCTTATTCACCAACTCATTGAAAAGTTATCAAGCATAACATTGAATTCTCATATATAAATATTATATAAAAAGACAGAATCCTTTCTATAGTCTTGTTCTAAGACAGACACAGATATAATTTTGATATACTAAAACATGATAATCATAAAGCCAGTCAAATAAATGAAATCAAACACACATACAAAACCTAAGTCTGACATTAAAGTTTTGGGAATGATTTTTAGAAAATAAAAAAGATATTTAGCCCAGTAATTGAAGGATACATATATAATTTCAAGGTTAACAGATGGGGCATGTCTGTGAAGAGACTAAGTCATATTTTAAAATTAAGTCTGTACAATTTAAAATGCATTAAAACCCTTGTATCTTATTTGCATGATATTCTATGCTGATGTTTTCTAAAATTGAAGCAGAACCTCTGGGGATAAAGGTCAAGAATTTGTATTTCGCAATACAATCTAAAACAAACACACAAAAATATAGATAGCCAGGTTTAGAAGCAGTAAACAACTACAATGATTAGTATAAAACAGATTAAAGAATTCTGAACAATTAGTGTTTGTGAATGACCTTAGCAGTCTTGACCAGTGCTAAGATGAGGGAAGAGGATGAGAATTCTCTTTGGTTCTTCTAGTTAATTAGAATAGCAATTGTCTTTGAAGTTCCATTAAAGGCTAATATCCCAGTAGCCCTATCCTTTGAATTTCTTACCACCTGTTCATAGCTGCTGAGAACAATTTACTGTTTATAATGTACACACGTTCTTACGCTTAGACACATACAAATAACTGGTTTAATAGGAGCCCATGTGGAGAACGGAAATAGACACCCAGACTTCAGGTTTAATCATGACACTTGGAGTACAGTCTTAAGAGGAAACTGCTGATTTACTAAGATTGGATGCTAGACCCACATAATAGTTGCTTAAAACCTATGTCATTAAATTCCAGGTGGCTCTGGACTTCAATGTGCATTGTTAAAGTCCCATTAGGTGAACACAGATGAGGTAAAGTGATTGTAAGGAGTTGTGCTGAAACCTAAGGGCAAACCAGTTGATTATATATTTTGCGTTTGCTGAGGGGCAGTTGCTAAATTAAACACATTAAACTAATATATAGTATAACATCAGGACCAGGGTCTCATTTTAGGACAAATTTGAATCTTCTTAACACTTCCCTTGTAATTGCTCTGACTTTTGAGCTCCATTTTACTTAATGACACTGAGTGAACTGAATGGCTTCAGCGAAATGAGAAAGCAGCAAGGAAATTCAGTGGAAGTTTTGATTGCATCCCCTGTTGTAGCCTAGTTTCTGGATAATCTTATACCTTGATTATATAATCTTCTTTTCATGGTTTATCCTCCATCGAAATGGGAAACTATTCAGGGATGATAAAGTTTCCTATGATGTAGTTGCAGTACTTGTAGTTAGGACATTAAAACACAAAATATAACACTTGAATTGGAAATTCCTCTATTGTTGTCCCTATATTTTATTGCTTTTAAATCCTGCAAGCTGAGAAACTTCATACACTAATGCATATTATTTTCTTAGTGATTATAATTTATATGTTACTTCTGATTATTTGGTTAAAGTATTAAGTGTTGATGACATTTCTGCTCTAATCTGTCTATTCAGCACAAAATTTATATTTTTAAAATGGTGTTTTACAGAAAGATGTAAAAAGTAGGTTACCAGAAATTTAAAGGTTAGTAAATACTCCATTCTCATGCTTGCATTTAAAGCTCCAGTACAAATTGAAATTTTTATATTTAAACAGATAATAAAAGGCAAGACAACAACTGCACCAGTGAGTTGCTAAGCCACCAGAAAAAAAGCAAACTGTGCTAAGCATAAGAACCAGTCAAGCTGTGAGCTGTGGAATCCATAAGCTGTGTATAAAATGAGGTCACTGAATCATGATCTCATTCTGAACAGCATCATTTGGATACAAATATACATCAAGATGACTTGTTTGAAGCCCAAGAGTTGTTGGTAACAATCATACAATGCAGTACAATGTTATTTATATGCATAAAGGTAGAATAAAGTCTCTTCATTAGCTGAATGTATTTCCATGTGCAATCAGTTAAGTGTTCTTATTTCTGCATATCCAGAATGTTATCTTTTTAAAAGTAACAATTATAATCTATAAAACCTCAATGCATTTTATAACCAGGCTAATTTAAGAAACCATTAGACATACTGGGTAATAATATATTACTAAGTGAGAATCTATAAAAATAATCAATTTTTGGTTGGCAACATTAATTGAACTACTATGTGCAGAATTAGTTTTTGGTTTTGTTTTGTTTTGGTATAGAATAAATAAATTTGCCTAGTGCTTGAGTTGCAGAACATATTTTGTAAACTATGAACTCAAACACAATTCAGAAATCAGATGATTTGTCAGAATACAAATGCCTGATGACACTGTTTTGTAAGGTACAGGGAGAAAAAAGGAATACAAAATTCATAAACCTTTGAAAGAAATTAAATTATTTTATGCATTATATGGTCATTGGTACTCGGAATAAAAGAGGGGCTGGAGTATACTAACAGGAAGCTAAAGCTGGAAGGACTTTTGGAAATTGTCTCATTGTGAGCACAAAAATCAGAAAACCCACTAAATAGCAACAAACCTCTCCAATACCAGCTCTAGACAAAAATAAAATCAGACTAATGACACATTAAAAAAGGCTGATTAACAATTATTTGTAAACTTTAATATTGTAACAATTTTTCATAGAGAAAGAGTTGAAAGTTATTGATTTAGGGCATGAAAGAAAGGAATAAGCTATTTGGAAAAAGTTGAAACATTTACAAAATATCTATAAATATACACACTTTTAATTTTACATTGTTAATTGTTACATGAAATAATGCTATGATAAAACAATAAAGACATGCTGTACAAGGCTATAAACTCTTTGGAAACACAAGAACATCTTGTTTTTTTTTCACACCGAAGACATGGCATGGATCCTTACTTGTAATAAGCCTCCAGAGATATTAGAAATAGACTTTATGCTATTTCCAAAGATGAAGAGAATAATTATTCAGAGGATAGGAGAGATAATGTAGACAACTGTACATGACTGGATATTTTCGCAGACTTGGAGTAAAATTCCACAGAAGAGAACTGAAACTGGGTTTCTCTGCCTGTTCAGGATAGAAAGCTGAGCCTTGTTTAAGAGGTAACTGGTTGAGTCAGGTTACATGTTGCTATGTGGTCATGTGCTCTGGCACTCTGATGGTATAGCATTAAGTACAAAAAGCTAAATAAATATTACATAAGGGGTTTATTTTTCATTTTTTAATCTACCTAAAATATGCAAGTGACTCTATATCTCTGAAGTTGTGGAGATAGGTAATACTTTCTAGAATTACAAAAAAGTTGCATAGATTTTAGTGAGGTAGATATGACATATTCCAACTGTCACTTTTGAAAGATGAGGAAACCAACACCCAGAAGTCTAAAATTAATTATGCACAAACACATATAAACAGAACGAGCCATAATTAATGTTTCCTGGCCTTAAAACCAGTGCTTTCCCCTGGTACAACACAATAAACCCTATAGAACAGTTTAACAATATAAGAAGTGACCAAAATTCTATGACTTCTTTGGAAATCTAAACCTGATAAGAGTAAGTAATGATAACTTCCTACAAAAAAATGAAATGTTGAAAATGAAGACTCTTTTCTCTCTTTATTTTTCACACATCACTGAGTTATGCAAATATGGTCCAAAAACTGCTCTAATAGTGAGAGAGTACTGTGTGTTTTTCCATAGTGAGAGAATAGAGCGAGTACACATTAGTCAAAGGAGAAGTAAGAATACCTCACCTCTTATACCATTAATGAACTGTCCTGATAACTTCATGATTTTAAGACCATAGATAGCATCCATTCTAATACACATACTTTTATTTTACAGAGGTTCAAGTCCTCCTAGAAATAATTGATCCAAAACAACTAAATAAAAGAGCACTGGGCAGTAACAGAAGCAATGTTTAGATGAATGAGGCACATCAAACCTGTGGAAACCAATGGAAAAGATCTTCCAAATAAATCTTATTGACCCTAAGTAATTTGGTCCACATTTTCTAAGTTCCGTGATACATTAAAACTGACTTTATTTTAAGTCAATCACAAGCTAACTTTTTGTGTTTCGCTGCAAAACAAAAACAAAAAGTAAAATTATTGCGATTGCTGTCTTTCTGCTTACAATGAAAGCTGCTCAAACTAGCAGTTTTATGGTAAAACAAAGTTAGTGTAATATCTGTTTTTTTCCTGTACATGTTTTTTACATTTCTGTACTCATCGTATTTGATAGTTATTTCTGAATATTTATCCCATGGTCTTCTCATAACCCCTCCTTTCCATCTAGTGCCATACTCAGTCATGTGGGAGCCAAAGCAAAAAAAAAAAAAAAAATCTATATTTAAAATTTTGATATTTGTTAATTATGGATTTTGGCTGTAATTTTGATTTTTAAAAAATTTAATTAAAATATTATTTATCATAATTGTGAAGTGTTTTTATGACCTCTTAAACTGTACATGTACCTTACTCATGTCACCATATTCTTAGCTTGAAAAAATTCTTCCAGTGGTACAGTTTTGTAAAAACTTTTCTTATTGTGGTTATTCTCCCCAAGGCAGAAATTTTATTACTTCAGCAAAATTTAAGGATTTCTAATATATAATAGGCAAAATGTTAGACATTTTTGGATGGCATATAAAATTAAGACACCACCTTAGTCTTAAGTATTTTAAAAATATAAGGGGCCGGGTGCGGGGGCTCACGCCTGTAATCCCAGCACTTTGGGAGGCCGAGGAGGGCAGATCACCAGGTCAGGAGATCGAGATCATCCTAGCTAACATGGTGAAACCCCATCTCTACTAAAAATACAAAAAATTAGCCGGGTGTGGTAGCGGGCGTCTGTAGTCCCAACTACTAGGAGTCTGAGGCAGGAGAATGGTGTGAACCTGGGAGGCGGAGCTTGCAGTGAGCAGAGATCGCGCCACTGCACTCCAGCCTGGGCCACAGAGCAAGACTTCGTCTCAAAAAAAAAAAAAAAAAAAATATATATATATATATATGTATGTATATATCTCATATATATATCATAAGGAAGAAGAAGCACATATACTAGGTATTGTATATGAAAGCAAATGTAAAACCTATGAAAGATATTAAAACCTGAGATTAAACTGAGTGAAAATGTTTTATTCTGATCAAAAGATTAAAAAAAAAGCATCATGTCAGTAAAGACTAAACAGTGAAAAGCAGAAGCAGTCTTCAGTGCCCAAATTAGAAAGAATGACATTAGAAGACCAGAAGCAGACAGGTAAACGTGCTGTATTATACTCTGAACCCAACTCAGTGCCTCAAAATAGCTCAGAATGTGTCATTAAAATGTTTTCAATTTGGGGTTAATATTCTGTTAGAAGATGTGATTTCAGCAAGTAAGTGGAAATGGTAATTTGAAAATCTTTAAGAGAGATTTAAGTGTAATCTCTTATAGTGTAGATTAAGTCTAGTGTTTCTTTGTAGATTTTCTGTCTGGATGATCTGTGCAATGCTGAAAGTGGGATGTTGCAGCCTCCAGCTATTATTGTAATGGGGTCTCTCTCTGTCTTTAGCTCTAAAATTATTTTCTTTATATCTCTGGGTGTTCAATGTTGGGTGCATATACATTTGCAATCGCTATATTATCGTAATGAATTTACCATTTGTCATTATATAATATTTTTTGTCTCTCCTTACAGTTTTTGTTTTTGAATCCATTTTGTCTGATATAAGAATAGCTATTCCTGCTTTTTTTGGCTTCCATTTGCATAAAATATTTCTTTCTGTGCCTTTATTTTCAGTCTACCAGTGTCTTTATAGATGAAGTGTGTCTCTTGTAGGCAACAAATTGATAGGCTTTCTTATTTTATCCATTCAGGCCTCTGTATCTTTTTTGTTTGTTTGTTTGTTTTTTGTTTTTTGAGTCAGAGTCTCACTCTGTCACCCAGACTGGAGTGCAGTGGCGCCATCTCGGCTCACTGCAAGCTCCGCCTCCCAGGTTCACGCCATTCTCCTGTCTCAGCCTCCCCGAGGAGCTGGGACTACAGGCTTCCACCACCACACCCGGCTAATTTTTTGTATTTTTAGTAGAGATGGGGTTTCACCATGTTGGCCAGGATTTGGAGAATTCAGTCCACTTAAGTTCAATGTTATTATTGAGAAATAAGGACTTACTTCTGCCATTTTGTTTTTTTTTTTGTTTTCTTGTTATTTTGTGTTCTTCTCCTCCTTCCTTCTTTCCTTCCTTCCTGTCTTCCTTTGTGTGAAGGTAATTTTCAGTGGCATGTTTTTTTTGCTTTTTCTCTTTTTGTATATCTGTTGCATGCTTTTTTGTTTTGATTTTACCATGAGGCTTGCAAATAATATCTTATAATCCATCATTTTAAACTGATGACAACAAAACACTGATTGCCTAGACAAACAAACAAACAAGCAAAGATAAAACAAATTTAAAAAACTCTACACTGTAACTTCATATCCTTGTTGTTTAACATTTTGTAGTTTCTATTTATATCTTAGTATATACTATCTATGTCTTATAAAATTGTAGTTATTATTTGTGATTGGTTCATCTTTTAGTCCTTCTACTCAAAATATTCATAGTCTACAAACAATTACTGCATTATAATATTCTGTGTTTTTCTGTGTACTTACTATTACCAGTGAGTTTTGCACCTTCAGATGATTTCTTTTTACTCATTAACAACCTTTTCTTTCAGGTTGAAGAACTCCCTTTAGCATTTCTTGTAGGATAGATCTTGTGTTGATGGCCTGGGCTACAAGGAAGGCTAAAGAGAGTTCTTCAATCTGATCCCTCAGATTTTGCTTGTCTGGGAAAGTCTTTATTTCTCCTTCATGTTTCAAGAAAAATTTCACCAGATATAATATTCTAGGATGAAATATGTCATACTGCTGTCTCCTGGACTGCAACGTTTCCACTGAAAAGTCTGTTCACAGATGTATTGGAGCTCCATTGTATGTTATTTGTTTCTTTTATCTTGATGCTTTTAGGATGCTTTCTTTATCTTTGACTTTGGGAGTTTGATAGTTAAATCTCTTGAAGTATTCTTATTTGTATTAAATCTACTTGGTTTTCTATATCTTTCTCGTACTTGCATATTGATATATTTTTATACATTTGGGAAGTTTTCTGTTATTATCCCTTTGAATAAATTGTCTGCCCCCCTCTCCCTTCTTCCTCTTTAAGACCAATAATGCTCAGTGTTGCCTTTTTGAGGCTACTTTCTAGATCTTGTCAGCATGATTCTTTTTTATTTTTTCCCTATTCTATGTGTTTTCAAATACCCTGTCTTCAAGGATGGTAATTCTTTCTTACGCTTGATCAATTCTGCTGCTAAGGGACTCTGATAAATTCTACTGAAAAACGTTACTTGCATTTTTCAGTTCCAGAATGTTTGCTTCATCTTTTAAAATTATTTCAATCTTGTTGTTAAATTTATTTGACAGGATTCTGAATTCCTTCTCTCTGTTTTCTTGAATTTCATTTTGTTTTCTTAGAACTATTTTGAATTCTGTCTGAAAGGTCATATATCTCTGTCTCTCCAGTGATTTTTTTTAGTTTGTTTGATGAGGTTGTAATTTTCTGGATGCTCCTGATGTTTGTGAATGTTTGCTGATATGTGTGTCCTGAAGAGTTAAGTATTGTAGTCTCTGTAGTCTGCATTTTTTTGTACCAATCTTTCTTGGGAAGGCTTTCCAGGTATTCGAAGGGTCTTGATTGTTGTAATCTAAGATTTTGTTTCTGTAGCCATATATGCATTAGGGGGCACCCAAGCCCAGTAATTCTGTGGTTCTTGCAGACTCACAATGGTACTGCGTCGGTGGTCTTGAATAAGATCTGAAAGAATTCTCTCGATTACCTTACAGAGACTCTTGTTCTCCTTCCTTACTTTCTCCTAAACAAACAGAGTCTATCTCTCCGTGCTGAGTTGCCTGGAGCTGGGGGAAGGGTGACACAAGCACCCCTCTTGCCACTACCGCAGAGACTGCATTGGGTGAGACCTGAAGCCAGCGTGTTACTGGGTCTTACCTAAGGCCTAAGATAATCACTTTTCGGCTACTGCCTATGTTAACTCAAGGCCCTAGTGCTTTACAATCAGCAGGTGGAAAAGCCAGCCAAGCTTGTGTCCTTCCCTTCTGGGTGGCAAGATCCTCCCTGCCCCAGACAGATCCAGATATTCTGGGTCCTGGAGTCAAAAACCTTAGGAATCTACCTGGTGATCTTTTCTTCTGTGGCTTAGCTGGCACCCAAGCAATAAGACAAAGTCCTTCCTAGTCATTCCTACCCTTACCACAAACAGAGGAGTCTATTCCCTTGGCAACCACCACCCCAGGTCTGTAATGAGTACTGCCTAGCTACTACCAATGTTCACTCAAGGCTAAATGACTTTTTAGGTAGCCTGTGGTGAATGCTGCCAGTCCTGGAACTCTCCCTTCAGGGCAGTAGGCTCCCCTCTGTCTCAGGTTAGTTCCAGAAGTGCCACGTAAGAGCCAAGGTCTGAAATCAGGGACCCCAGGAGCCCACTAGTGCTCTACCCACTGTGGCTAAGCTGGTACCTAACTTACAATGCAAAATCCTCTTTACTTTTCATTCTCCTTTTCTCAAGCAGAAGGAGTCTCGCCCTATAGACACCACAGATGGGAATGTGCTGGGTCACACCTGAGGCCAGCCCATATCTGAGTCACCCAAGTTCCACAGTGAGTATTGCCTGGATATTACTACTGATTATTCAGGGCCCAAGGACATCTTTAGTCACCAAATGATTAATCCTGTCAGGACTTGGCCCTTCCCTTCAAGGAAGTAGGTTTCCTTCTAGCCCAGGATATACCTAAAATTGTTATCTAGGTGATAGTGCCTGGACTGGGGCCCTTAGGACTCTGCCTGGTGCCCTGTGCTCAAGCTGGATGAGCTGGTGTCCAAATTCAAGTCAAAGTCCTCTTTACTCTTCTCTCTTCTCTCTGTAAGCAGAGCAAAAGATTCTTTCTAAAGCTGTGAGCTGTACCACCTGAGTTTGAGGGAAGGGTAATGCAAGCACTCTCTTGCCAACTCTGGCTACTATCTAACTAGGTCGTATATGCCCCAAGTCCACTAGGTCAGAGCCCAGCACAGTGCCACGACTTGCAATGGGATTGCAGTCCTTGTGGCTTAGACTGCCTTTGAAACACAGAGTATATTATTAACCCGTGGAGGCAAGGCATATTGGAACTCAAACTTCGACTGCTGTGATAGATGATTCCCTTCTGTCTAGGGTTGGTCTAAATGATTTATCCATGGACATTGGCACAACTCTGTCTGATGTTACTTTCCACTGTGACAGGGTAGTTCGGAGTTCCAATGAAAAGTCCATAATCACTGCACTCTTATTATTATTATTATACTTTAAGTTCTGGGATACATGTGCAAAACTTGCAGGTTTGTTACATAGGTATACATGTGCCATGGTGGTTTGCTACACCCATCAACCCATCATCTACATTAGGTATTTATCCTAATGCTATCCTTCACCTAGCCTTCCCCCTACCCCCCAGAGAGGCCCCAATGTGTGGTGCTCCCCTCACTGTGTCCATGTGTTCTCATGTTCAACTCCCACTTATAAGTGAGAACATGCAGTGTTTGGTTTTCTGTTCCTGTGTTAGCTTACTGAGAATTATGGTTTCCAGCTTCATCCATGTCTCTGCAAAGGACATACACTAATCTTTTTTATGGCTGCATAGTATTCCATGGTGTATATGTGCCACATTTTCTTAATCCAGTCTATCATTGATGGACATTTGGGTTGGTTCAAAGTCTTTGCTATTGTGAACAGTGCTGCAGTAAACATATGTGTGCGTGTGTCTTGATAGTAGAATGATTCATAATCCTTTGGGTATATACCCAGTAATGGGATTGCTGGGTCAAATGGTATTTCTAGTTCTAGATCCTTGAGGAATCGCCACACTGTCTTCCACAATGGTTGAACTAATTAACACTCCCACCAACAGTATAAAAGTGTTCCTATGTCTCCACATCCTCTCCAGCATCTGTTGTTTCCTGACTTTCTAATGATCACCATTCTAACTGGTGTGAGATGGCATCTCATTGTGGTTTTGATTTGCATTTCTCTAATGGCCAATAGTTATGAGCTTTTTTTCATATGTTTGCTGGCTGCCTAAATTTCTTTTAAGAAGTGTCTGTTCATATCCTTTGCCCATTTTTTTGATGGGGTTTTTTGTTCTTTTTTCTTGTAAATTTCTTTAAGTTCTTTGTGGATTCTGTATATTACACCTTTGTCAGATGGAAGAGAGGACACAAACAAATGAAAAAACATTCCATGCTCATGGATAGGAAGAATCAATATCGTGAAAATGGCCATACTGCCCAAAGTATTTTATTGATTCAATGCTATCCCCATCAAGCTACCATTGATTTTCTTCACAGAATCGGAAAAAAAAACTACTTTAAATGTCATATGGAACAAAAAGAGCCCCTATAGCCAAGACAATCCTAAGAAAAAAGAACAAAGCTGAAGGCATCATGCTACCTTACTTCAAACAATACTACAAGGCTACAATAACCAAAATAGCATGGTACTGGTACCAAAACAGATATATAGACCAATGGAACAGAACAAAGGCCTCAGAAATAACGCGACGCATCTACAACCATCTGATCTTTGACAAACCTGAGAAAAACAAGCAATGGGGAAAGGATTCCCTATTTAATAAATGTTGTTGGAAAACTGGCTAGCCATATGCCGAAAACTGAAACTGGACCCCTTCCTTACACTTTATACAAAAATTAACTCAAGATGAATTGAAGACTTAAACATAATACCTAAAACCATAAAAACTCTAGACAAAAACCTAGGCAATACCATTGAGGACATAGGCATGGGCAAAGACTTTCTGACTAAACACCAAAAGCAATGGCAACAAAAACCAAAATTTACAAATGGGAACTAATTAAACCAAAGAGAATCACTGCACTCTTACTCCCTCAAGTGCACAGATTTTTTCTTCATTTCATGTGGTCACTTCTGGAGGTTGAGGGAGGGGTAGCATTAACAATTCAATACCATCTTCCCTACCCTCTTATGTGCCTCTTTCTGTGGTATGAAGTTAAAACCAGGTACTGTGATCACTTCCCTGATTTTTGGTTCTTATAAAGGTGATTTTTGTGTGGATAGTTGGTCAAATTGGTGTTACCGTGAGGATGACAATCAGTGAAAACTTAATAATCAGAATGAGAGAGGGAGAAATAGGAAAGGAATATCTAGTTAATATATGGAACACTATAATGTTGCCACAATTTTATACAGGATAAGGCTGCTATTTAAGCAAGTTTGAAACAACCGTTGGATTAGTCTATAATAAGCATTGAACCATAATCAAAGAAACTATCTTTGTATAATCACATCACTTCTAACACTTGATTAAATTTACGCATTTTTCTGGCATTCCTTTTCAGATGGGCAGGAATATTTTGCTTTGAGGTTTTCTACTTTTCAAATGTGCAGAGGCAGAGGACCAGCTACAAGTGAAGAACAGTTAGGAAAATTGTAACCTGACTAGTGCTCTTTTAGCTTTTCTTGGTTTGTTTGTTTTGCTTGGTTGTATTTTTAGTATTAAAAAGGGGGAGATATAATGAATACAGTAAGATCCTCTAATTCAAAAGAGAAAGGCCACAGTTGCTTAGTCATCAATGAATCTGCCCTTTACTTCATTTTTAGTAAAGTACTCCCAATTTTTCCCAGGTTATGTCATAGACATCAGATGAGATAGATCTCAAAAACAGCTATAAAAAGTGAATTATAAATGAACAGTCACTTCTTTCAATCTCATTTCCCTTGCTATTGATCTGTTGAGAAATAGGTGTGTATCAAAATATTGGCCAACTCTTTAATGTTTGGTTTTTAATATAAAAATATTATTATTAAATATATTTGAGTTGAGGTTTTCTATTACATGTAGGCAAACAATTATGACCTGGTAAATTAAAACTGTAAATTTATAACTCAAGAAAAAATAAAACATTTCTGGAAAAACGATGTTTACTTAGTTTGTGGACTACTATTAATGAGCTATATAATGTGCAGAATTTGAGAAACTTTTCTTTCCCATAAACTTTCATTCAATCACTTCTTTCATAGAAACCCAACCTAACTGACATCATTCAGTTTAGGAAACCTGAAGTTTATAATTTTAAAAATGTTGGACACCAGGGTTGTTAAGCTTAACATTGTAATTTGATTTACAGATTAAGCAGCTTGCTATTTAATAAGGACCAAAGGAATGTGACACAGGACAGAAAAATTGTGATGGGTGATGACAAGAGAAAACATTACTTTGGCATGAAGTATGTTTAACAGAGTGAGTCAAAGGGCAAAGTCAGTCTGAGAGCAGTGACCAATTGGGAAGAGAGTAAAAAAGACACAAAGAAAGAATGAAATCAGCCTTGTCTTTTCAAAGATCCTTTCTGTTTGACAAATTTCTTATATTCAGGTTTCTTCTTCAAATATTTTCTGCCTCTGCTGTATTTTTAGCCTTCTAATAGCCTTTTTATGCAAATCCCTTGTTCAAAGGGATTCATGAATTTTAAATTTATAAAATAATGCCACAAGCTGCTAGGTTAAGGATGGATATTAATTGTTTTCATACAAAAATATAAAGTTATTTTAAAGGTAAATATTATTATTTGGAGGTAGCATTTCTGGAGCTAGGAAACCTACAGTTATACTTTATTTTCATTCTATAATGATGCTGCACTTAATACTAAGGCTCAATCAACAACACAGTAATATATCTTACCATGGAAGTTTTTATTTGTAATACAAATAGTAAATGGATATTTCTATTTTTATTTCTAGTATTCATCCTTAACTAAGATATTATGGATTTTGTTTCTTTTTCCCTCTACACTTTCATTTGAAAGTCTAATCTGCTTGTAAAAAGAATGAAAAAATAGCTTACAGTTAAATGCAAATAAAACCTTTGATCCAAAACAGCCCAAAGTCAAGTCTTACTTTCAAAACTCTAAAAGTCTTGATCCTGCTTACAAATATGACAGTGAAAAAGTATGTATCAAACACACATACAAATGTTTCTTACATATGATAAAAAGCTTGATCTAAAAAAAACATTTAATAAAGTGATTGATATTTTTACTTTAAATCTATAAAGTATAACAAAGTGAAATGTAACAATATCATATATATATAATACATATTCACAGAATATCAAATATTTCTATTTGGTGATATATTTTTGCTAAATAAAATGTGGTTTTTATGTTTACATTTATATTCTTTTGACACATTTGAATTCCATCAATTATATGCATTATCAGAAGATGAATTTAACCAAATCAAGACTAACAGAGAGATACTGGATTCTCTCTCATGAACACCTAAGAGACTTGACTTTATCCCCTCTGAAGAAGGAAGATGAAAATAGAGCCCTCTCTCAAGCAGATATCCTGGTAGGGCTGATTTATCAGCAAAAGGGTGGTTTAAATCTTTTTTTGTTTGTTTTTTAATCTTCTGGCCGGGCACAGTGGCTCATGCCTGTAATCCCAGCACTTTGGGCCAAGGCGGGCAGATCACCTGAGGTCAGGAATTCAAGGCCAGCCTGGCTAACATGGTGAAACTCCGTCTCTACAAAAATACAAAAATTAGCCAGGCCTGGTGGCGTGTGCCTGTAATCCCAGCTATTCGGGAGGGTGAGGCGGAAGAATTGCTTGAACCCAGGAGGCGGAGGCTGCAGTGAGCCGAGATCTTGCCATCGCACTCCAGCCTGGGTGACAGAGACTCTGCCTCAAAAAAAAAAAAAAAAAAAGTCTTCAATTATAGATCAGGGAAAAATAAAGCTCATTTCTGCCAAAGGTTCTAGAGAGAAAAACAAATGCTTCCTGTGAGAAACTGAAAAATCAAGTCTGTGCAATTAAACTCGTGCAGATATTTTCAAATTTGAAAGTTAATGTGAATTTTAGTTAAATCTTGTGAAAACCTATGTAACAAATAAAAAAGCAGAACTCTCCAAACTGTGGTGTCCACTCCCCAAAAACAATACAAGCAAGCTCCAAAAGAAAGATATTGGAAGACAATCTGATATATACATTTATATCTCGTATATATGATATGAGCTTTATACATTTATAACATACAGGTTGACTTTGCATGTTAGATCAGTATGTGATTTGCACATAATCACAGGGAATGAACACAATTTCCAATATGGTAGGAGAATTGACTACTGAGTACTCATTTTCTCTTTCTCTTATATATTATTATACTAGTGGAATTGACTATAAATTATATGAATAGTGAAAATTTCATGCTAATTTTAATGTGACAAAACATAATCGGACATATTTTTTGTCATATAGAGATTATGAATTTTCTTGCTGCTAAAATGTTAATTCCACAGATTAAATATGAGTTACTTTTTTATTTTATAAAGTAGTACTTACAAACATGCTGACCTTCATATTATCCAGCAAATATTGGAGCTGGTGAAGTGATATCTAATGTGTCCTTTTAATAAAATTTATTTTTGAAAAATGAGAGGATAACTAATTTGGCAAAAATGTCCTATAAACAAAAACTTATTTTGAAAATTTTAACATTGCTACATGCTGTTTTTAAACACTAACACTGATAGTATTCATTTATAAAATTCTAAGATTTACAAAATAAGTAAAAATTATGAAAACATAATTGTTTTCCTTATTAAGGAAGCAGACTTGTTTTTGGCAATGAGAGTAGTAATAGACTAGTTTTCAAAAAATGAAACAAAAAAACACTAAAATCTATTGAATAAGAATATGGTTTTCAGACATTGGTCACCAGGGAACAGGAAATGGAAGACAGTGGTTCCTGAAAGAAGAGAATCTCCTGAAGTGAATTCCATGATTGCCTCTTTTCTCTGTAGAGACAATACTGATAGCTGGACAGAAATTCAGAGCCATACAGATCACATCAGTCCCTTTGAAGTAAATGAGTCAGAGACAATAGCTTTGAACTACCGAAATGGCTGGTATCTGAAAGGCAGAAAACCAGAAGGAAAGTGAGGAGGTTGGAAGGCAGAAGTGGGTGTGGAGGTTTCCCATGAGACGTTGGCTTATGTGATGCTTAATTTTAGGTGACAACTTGACTGGATTCAGGGATAACTAGTTAGCTAATAAAGTATTATTTCTGGATGTGTCTGTACAAGTGTTTCTGAAGGAGATTGGCACGTGAGTTTGTGAACTGAGTGGGGAAGACGTGCCTTCAGTG
The DNA here is from genome assembly GCF_029281585.2 of Gorilla gorilla gorilla. Lineage (NCBI taxonomy): Eukaryota > Metazoa > Chordata > Mammalia > Primates > Hominidae > Gorilla > Gorilla gorilla. Next base: position 174,883,697 of record NC_086017.1, read on the forward strand.
TGGGGCATTTTCCGATTGGCTGGTGATAGAGTGACGGATGAATAAAGGTACACTGACACACAGATATTCTGCTCTGCCAGTGCAGCTGAGTGTCTGAGCCGCTTACAGGCTCCAAGCTGAGTTCTGTGAACAGTTGCCACTCAACCCTGATCAGCTAGTGAGGCTCGCATTTATTCAGTTAGACTAATTAATTAAAGTTGTGAGTAAATACCACTAGAGGGTAAAGATTAAAGGCCAAGACCTAAAGCAAACACCATTTGCGGGTAATAAACTTCTGGCGACCCCCAGTAGGAGGCAGTAAAGTACCTGCGCGGTAGGACAAAGGTCAGTCTTAAGCCCATGTAAGTAAACAGGTTAGTAAAATAGACTTCCCACATTCCTTTGTACTTGCACCCTAATCTTTCTGGCTCCTGTAAAGAGACCCTGGCTGCCTTCAGCCAAGCAATCTGAAGCTATGCAAACTCTCAGGCCTTCCAAGAGAGTTTTGTGTCTATTTCTGTATTTCCCACCAGCCTGATTGAACCCCAACAATCATTCATACCTTTTGTGTCCTCATAGCTTAGCTCCCACTTAAAACTGAGAATCTATGATGCTTGATTTTCCATTCCTGAGTTACTTCACTTAAAATAATGATCTCCAACTCCACCCAGGCAGCCGCTGTGAATGCAATTATTTCATTCCTTTTTATGACCGAATAGAATTCCATAATGTAGACATATAGATAGAAATATCTATATATATAATATCTATATCTATACAATATCTATATATTATACATAGATATTACATTATCTTTATCCACTTATTGATTGATGGGCATTTGGGGTGGTTCCATATTTTTGCAATTGCAAATTGTACTTCTATAAACATGCATGTGCAAGTGTCTTTTTCATATGACTTCTTTTCCTCTCAGTAGATACCCAGTAGTGGAATTACTAGATCAAATGACAGTTCTACTTTTTGTTCTTTAAGGAATCTCCATACTGTTTTCCATAGCGGTTGTACTAGTTTACATTCCCACCCGAAGTGTAAAGGTGTTCCCTTTTCACCACATCTACACCAACATCTATTATTTTTTAGATTTTTAAAAATTATGGTCATTTTTTGCAGGAGTAAGGTAGTATCACACTGTGGTTTTAATTTTCATTTCCCTGATAATTAGTGATGTTGAGCATTTTTTTCATGTTTGTTGGCCATTTGTACATCTTCTTTTGAGAACTGCCTATTCATGCCTTAACTGACTTTTTGATGGTACTTTTTGTTTTTTTCTTGATGATTTGTTTGAGTTCCTTGTAGATTCTGGATATGATTCCTTTGTTGGATGCATAGTTTGGAAAGATTTTCTCCAATTCTGTGAATTATCTGTTTGCTGATTATTTCTTTTTCTGTGCAGAAGGATTTTAATTTAATTAAGTCACATAAATTTATCTTTGTTTCTGTTACATTTGCTTTTGGGTTCTTGGCCATTAAGTCTTTGCCAAAGCTAATGTCTAGAAAAGATTTTCTGATGTTAACTTCTATTATAGTTTCAGGTCTGAGATTTAAGTCTTTGATCCATCTTGAGTTGATTTTTTAGAAAGTGAGAGATGAGGATCTGCTTTCATTCTTCTACATGTTTGCCAGTTATTCCAGCACCATTTATTGAGTAGGGTATCCTTTCTCCACTTTACATTTTTGTTTGCTTTGTGGAGGATCAATTGGCTCTAAGTATTTGAGTTTATTTCTGGGTTCTCTATTTTCCATTTGTCTATGTGTGTATTTTTATTCCAGTATCAGGCCGTTTTGGTGACTGTAGCTTTATGGTATAATTTGAAGTGGAGTAATTCGATGCCAGCAGATTTGTTGTTTTTGCTTAGTCTCGCTTTGACTATGTGAGCTTTTTTTTTTTGGTTCCATATGAATTTTAGGATTGTTTTTTCTAGTTCTGTAAAGAACGATGATGATATTTTGATGGGAACTGCATTGCATTTGTAGACTTATTTTGGTAGTATGGTTATTTTCACAGTATTGATTCTACCCAGTCATGAGCATGGAATGAGTTTTAATTTGTTTGTGTCATCTATGATTTCTTTCAGTAGTGTTTTGCAGTTTTCCTTACAGAACTTTTTCACCTCCTTGGTTAGGTATATTCCTAGGTAATTTTTTTTTTTTTTTTTTTTTTTGCAGCTATTGTAAAGACAGTTGAGTTCTTGATTTGATTCTCAGCTTGGCCACTGTTGGTATATAGCAGTGCTAATGATTTGTGTACATTGATTTTTGTGTCCTAAAACTTTTATTGAATTCATTTATCAGAACTAGGAAGTTTTCAATGAGTCTTTAGGGCTTTCTAGGTAGATGGCCATCAGTGAACCATGACAGTTTAAATACCTTTTAACTGGTTTGGATGTTCTTAATGTATTTATCTTGTCTGATTGCTCTGGCTAGATCTTCCAATACTATGTTGAATAGAAGTGGTGAAATTGAGTATCCTTGTCTTGTTCTAGTTCTCAGGGGAAATGCGTTCATCTTTTCCTCAATCTGTGTAATGTTGGCTGTGGGTTTGTTGTAGATGGCTTTTATTACCTTATGGTATGTCCCTTCTTTGCGAATTTTGCTGAGGGTTTTAATAATAAAAGGATGCTGGATTTTGCCAGATGCTTTTTCTGCCTCTATTGAGGTGATCATGTGATTTTTGTTTTTTGTTCTCTTTATGTACTGTATCACATTTATTGACCTCTGTATGTTAAACCACTTCTACATCTCTGTTGTGATACTCACTTGATCATGGTGGGCTACCTTTTTATATGCCTTTGGATTTGGTTAGCTAGTATTTTGCTGAGAATTTTTGGATCTATTTTCATCAGGGATGTTGATCTGTAGTTTTCATTTTCTGTTATGTCCTTTCCAGGTTTTGGTATTCCAGTGATACTGGCTTCATAGGGTGATTTAGGGAGGATTCTCTCTTTCTTTATCTTTTGGAATAGTCTCAATACAATTTGCACCAATTCTTCTTTTAATGTCTGATATAATTCAACTGTAAAGCCATCTGGTCCTGGACATTTTTTTGATAGCAACATTTTTATTACCATTTCAGTCTTTCTGCTTATTATTGGTCTGTTCAGGGTTTATATTTCTTTTAGGTTTAATTGAGGAGAGTTGTATATTTTCAGAGATGTATCCGTCTCCTCTAGGTTTTCTAGTTTATGCATGGAAAGGTATTTATAGTAGCCTTGAATGCTCTTTTGTATTTCTGTGTTGTTTGTTGTAATATCTCCTATTTCATTTCTAATTAAGCTTATTTGGATCTTCTCTCTTCTTTTCTTGATTAATCTTGCTTTTTTATCCATTTTATTTTTCTTTCCAAAGAACTAGCTTTTTGTTTTATTTATCTTTTGTATTTTTTGTTGTTGTTTTAATTTCATTTAGTTCTGCTCGGATAGTGGTTATTTTCTTCTGCTGGGTTTGGGTTTGGTTTGTTCTTGTTTGGTTCCTTGTGGCATGACCTTAGATTTTCTGTTTGTGCTATTTCAGCCTTTTTATTTTATTTATTTATTTATTTATTTATTCTTGGAGATGGAGCCTTGCTCTGTTGCCCAGGCTGGAGTGCAGTGGCGTGATCTTGGCTCACTGCAACCTCTGCCTCTAGGGTTCAAAAGATTCTTATGCCTCAGCCTCCCAAGTAACTGGGATTACAGGTGTGTGCCACCACACCCTGCTAATTTTTGTATTTTTAGTAGAGATGAGGTTTCATTATGTTGGGCAGGCTGGTCTTGAACTCCTGACCTCAAGTGATCTGCCCACCTAAGTCTCCCAAAATGCTGGGATTACAGGCGTGAGGCACCACACCTGCTGTTTTTCACACTTTTAGATGTAGGCATTTAAGGCTATGAACCTTCCTCTTAGCACTGCCTTTGCTGTATTCCAAAAGTTTTGATAGGTTGTGTCACTGTTATCATTTAGATTAAATATTTTTTTAAAAATTTCTGTCTTCATTTCATTGTTTACCCAGTGATCATTCCAAGTATTTACATGATTTTGAGGGTTTTCTTTGGAGTTGATTTCCAATTTTATTACACTGTGGTCTGAGAGAGTACTTGATATAATTTCAATTTTTCTGAAACTTTTTGAGATTTGTTTTGTAGCCTATCATTTCGTCTCTCAAGGAGAATGTTCCATGTGTTGATGAATAGAATGTATATTCTGCAGTTTTGGGGTAGAAAGTTTTGTAAATATCTGTTAAATCCCTTTGTTCTAGGATGTAGTTTAAGTCCATTGTTTCCTTATTTACTTTCTATTTTGATAACCTGTCTAGTGCTGTCACTGGAGTATTAACATCCCCCACTCTTATTGTGTTTCTGTGTATCTCATTTCTTAGGTTTAGTACTAATTATTTTATAAATTTGGGAGCTCCAGTTTTAGGTGCATATATATTTAGCATTGTGATATTTTCCTGCTGAGCAGGACTTTTATCATTATGTAGTGTTCTCTTTGTCTTTTTTAACTGCTGTTGCTTTAAAGTTTGCTTTGTTTGATATAGGAATAGCTAATCCTGCTCACTTTTGGTGTTCATTTGCATGGAATATCTTTTTCACCTCTTTACTTTAAATGTATTTGAGTCCTTATGTAGTAGGTGAGTCTCTTAAAGACAGCAGATACTTGGTTGGTGAACTCTTATCCATTCTGCAATTCAGTATCTTTTAAGTGGAGCATTTACACCACTTACATTCAGTGTTATTATTGAAATGTGAGGTACTATTCTATTTATTGTGCCAGTTTATACCTAAGTATTCTGTTTTTTTCATTCATTGTGTTATTGTTTTATATTTAAACAATAACTGTGTGATTTATATTTTAAAGGGTTCTATTTTGGTGTATTTTTAAAATGTTTATCAATATTTAGAACCCCTTTTAGCATTTCTTGCAGTACTGGCTTGGTAGTGGTTAATTCTCTCAGCATTTGTTTGTCTAAAAAGGACTTTATATTTTCTTAATTTACGAAGCTTAATTTTACTGGATACAAAATCCTTGGCAGATATTTGTTTTGTTTAAGAAGGCTAAAGATAGAGCTCCAATCCTTTCCAGTTTGCAGGGCTTCTGCTGAGAAATCTGCTGTTAATCTGATAGGTTTTTTTTGTTTGTTTTTTTTTTGATAGGTTTCCTCATGCTTTTGCCTCACAGCTCTTAAGATTATTTCCTTCATCTTGACTTTAGATAACTCAAAGGCTATATGTCTAGGTGATAATATTTTTACAATAAATTTAATAGATATTCTTTGAGCTTCTTGTATTTGAATGTTTAGATTTCTATAAAGGCCAGAGAAGTTTTCCTCAATTATTCCCTCAAGTAAGTTTTTCAAAATTCTAGATTTCTTTTCTTCCTCAGGAACACGAATTATGCTTAGATTTGGTCATTTCACAGAATCCCAAACTTCTTGGAGGCTTTGTTCATCTTTTTATTCTTTTTTCTTTCTCTTTGTCAGATTGAGTTAATTCAAAAGCCTTGTCTTTGAGCTCTGAAGATATTTCTTCTATTGTTCAATTCTATTGTTGAACAATAGAATTTCCAGTGTATTTTGCATTTCTTGAAGTGTATCTTTTATTTCTAGAAGTTATTGTTTTTTATTTATGCTATTTATCTGGATATTTTTCTGTTCAAAGCTGTATTTTTTTCTTTTTTTAAGTTGATATTCACCTTTCTCTGGTGGCTCCTTGATTAGCTTAATAATTGACCTTCTAAACTCTTTTTCTGGCAATTCAGAGATTTCTTTTTGGTTCAGATCCATTGCTGGTGAGCTAAGTGTGATCTTTTGGGGTTGTTAAAGAACCCTGCTCTGTCATATTACCAGAATTATTTTTTCTGATATCTTCTCATTTGGGTAGACTATATCAGAGGAGAAATCTGTGGCTCAAGGGCTGCTATTCAGATTCTTTTGTACCACAGAGTTATCCCTTGATCTGGTGCTCTCCTCCTTCCCTTAGAAATGGCACTTCTTGGGAGCTGGACTGTAGTGATTCTTATTGCACTTCTGAGTCTAGCCACCCAGTGGAGCTGCTGAGCTCTGGGCTGGTACTAGGGAATGTCTGTAAATAGCCCTGTGATGTGGTCCTTCTTCAGGTTTCTCAGCCATGGACATCAGCTCCTGCTCCAGTGGAGGTGGCAGGGGAGTGAGGTAGACTCTGTATGAGTCCTTAGTTGCAGTTTTGTTTAGTGCACTGGTTTTCTTGAATGCTGCTTGTGCTAGCAGTGAAGTTGTCATGTGGACAGATGCAGGACCTCTGGTTAGCCAGGATGTCACAGGCCATGGACTTAGTTGTTGTTTGGAGCAGGATTATTCTTTTATGAGTTGCTGTAATGGCTTGGGCTAACTGGCCTCTAGCCAGGAGGTGGTACATTCAAAGGAGCATCAGCTGTGGTAGTGTGGCGGTATACAAGCTTGTCCTGAGGTCACCTGCATAGGGATTCAGGTTTCTAGGCAATAGGTGGGGTCATAGAGCTCCTAAGAGATTGTGTCTTTTGTGTTTGGCTACCAGGGTGGGGAGAGAGAGAGACCATCAGGTGGGGGCAGGGTTAGGCATGTCTGAGCTCATGCTTTCCTTGAGCAGTGATGGCTGGGGCCACGGTGGAGGATTGGGCATGGTTCTTAGGCAAATGTAGCTATGTTCCCAGGGCAATTATGGCTGCCTCTGCTGCTTCATACAGGTTTCCAGGAAAGTGGGGGAAATCTGGCTGACAGGCCACACCCACTCCCATACAACAAGCAGGGCCAGCCTCACTTCCATCGTGTGCCACCAATAGCACCGAGTTAATATCCAGGCAGCCAGTGAGCAGGGCTAAGGTCTTTCTCCAGGCTACAAGCCTCCCTGCTGAGATTGCAAGCAGGGTTTTCAGGTCCCACCTCTTACTGTGTGCCATGGCTTCTGTGCTCATATCTGCATTTCCTGTTCATCCCCCCACCACACTTCACCAATCCTGCCCAGAAAAACTCACACTATGTCAAAATTATTATGAAGTTCCACTGGAGATCTTCTCTCTGTGGTCTTTCCCCAATTCCACTCGCAGCCCTCCCCAAAGAACCCTGTGAGATAAAGTCAGAAATGGCTTCCCTGCAGACCAGAAGTGACTACAGGGCTCTTATCCTGTGGCTTTTATATTTCATTTGGCTCTCAAAATTTGTCTCAGCCCTAGGGAAGGTTAAATTCTTCTCCCGTGATTTGGATTTTCAGCTTCCCCAGTGATGATGTGTAGTTGGAGGCATACTTTCCCACTCTCACACTTTGGGGCTGTCTCACGAAGTTTGCAGGAGTGAGCCACTTTTTCAGGGCACCTGTGAATTCTTTCAGTTTTCCTAGTTTATTACTGCAGTAGTTCTTAGAGCAAAAGTTCACAATCTGAGTCTCCACATGCTGTTCTGTCTTTCTGAGTGACAGCTGCAAGTTAGTCCTGCCTGCTAGCCACCATTTTTATTGCATTTTGAAGACCACTATACATATAATCCTAATGCCTAGATTCCTTTTGTAATCCAAAATGAATTAGCCTTGATATTTGTATAAATATTAGCAATATGCTTACTATACTCCCTAGATAAGAAATGTATCTGGCAAATTCTGAGCTAACCAATGCTTTTAATCCCTATGGCACATATTATTAAAATTAACTTGTCATGTTTCCAAGCAAGGGAAATAGTAAATATATTTAACTGCTTACATTTGTCATGTGTAGAAAGATGTAACCTGAGAATAATAAAAAAAAAGAAAGAAAAAAAGTCTCAGGATGCTTTGGGTGTTACTTTTCCAGCTGGAAACCTCTGTGGCTGGTGGCACTTTTGCCCAGGTTTTTGCTCGAGCCTACTCAGCTCATTCTGCCCATTCGACATGGCAGGCTGTGCTTGGCTCACCCTACCAGCCCATATCCATGCCTTCCAAGGGTGAGCTAGGCATGGAGTGGAGCTAGCGTGGGAACTGGCAAGTGCACATAGCCAGGCACACCAGATGCTGTGGTGTGTGCACCTCCAGGCACTGGCATAGCTGCTGGCTCCACGCAAGGCTGTGACTGGATCGAATACACTGCAAGCAGCTTCTGCTGCAGACACCTACATCTGGACTAGGGGAAAGCAGGGACACCCAAAATCTTGGAGATGCTAGGATCGCAGAGCTCCAAAGAGGGTGTCACAGCCCTGGCTTGTGGGTCCCCTAGTCTTGGCTCCCTGAAGGGCTGTAGCCCTTCTCTCCTTCTAATCATCTGCAACTTGGCAGCCCTGTTTGTATTGCAACTCTTTCAGTCCCACCATTCGGCAGGTCCTGAGTTTTTGTTCCACTTCTAGGAAGAATGAGGTGCACAGACAACTGGAGGGTAAGCAAGGCATAGAGGAGCTTTACTGAGTGATAGAACAGCTCTTGGAAGACACAAAGTGGATAGCTCCTTTCTGCAGGCAGGGCATCCCAATGAGTATCCAGCTCTCAGTGGAGAAGAGATCTGGAGTGGAGTGCTCTTATCTGCAGGCAGGTCATCCCAGTGAGTGTCTAGCTGTCAGTGGAAAGGAGACCTGGAGTGGGCAGCTCTTTCTAAAGGCATGTCATCCCAACAAGTTGAGAAGACCTGAAGTGGGTAGCTCTTTCCTGCAGCTGATGTCCCAAGATCTACATAAGTCTGGCTGGGTCCAGAGTTTTTATGGGCTCAGAAGAGAGGAAGTCCGTGGTGATTTGTCCATGGGCATCCATGGGCATTCCCAGAAAAAGCACCTTAAGATCTCACTCTGCGCCACAAACTCCACCCAGAACTGACAGCCCAGCCCCTAGGCTTTATGCCATCTTTGGCTTGAAAGTGAAGCTTCACCAGGGACCCACTGCTTTCCACCCAGGAGCTTGTCTGCCTCCTGCCACCATCGACATGTCATCCATGATACCCAGGTTGTTTGTGCTGAGGGGCACCTGCAGGCCTGTGCCAAGCTGCCCTCAGCACCCCCTAAGGCTCCCTTCCATGCTTATTGGTGCCCAGATTCCAGGAGTAGCTGAGGTGGCAGGGGCCTGGGATGTCAGTGCCTCCCTGAGCATGTGAACTCCTGGCCAGGTCACAACAGCACCCAGGCTTGGTCACAACTTTGCTCCACCCTGAAGTGGGTGCTGGGAGTGGGGAGAGGCCAGGCAGTGGGAGCAGGCACTTTCAAGCTTGAGGCAATAAGGGGCTTCCTGGGCCCCCGAGAGAACAGGGATGCTTAGCTCTGGAGCCACAGCTGGGAGGCTGCAGCTATGTCCGGGAGTGCAGGGCTCCTGCCCCACCAACTTGATATGGGGAGGGACTGCAACCTTATCCTGGCCCCTGCCAGCTTCACAGAGCACAGGGACTCAACTGCATCTCCTCTGCTGCAGTCAGTGTCTTTGCAGTGGCTGCTCCAAATGGGCCACCACTGCCATCACCATTCACCATTTTTTTCTGCATTTTTAAGATTACTATAAATATGGTCCTAATGCCTAAATTCTTTAAGTAATCCAAAATGAATTTGCCTGTATATTTGTATAAATATGGGCAATAAGTGAACCCATGCAGTTCAAATCCATGTTGTTCAAGTATAGTAACATACTATACTTTTTATATAAGAAATGTGTCTGGCAAATGCTGGGTTAACCAATGAATCCAATCCCTGTTGTACTTATTATTAAAATTAACTTGTCGTGTTTCTAAACAAGGGGAATAATTAATATATTTAGCTGTTCACATTTTTCACCTGTAGAAAGGTGAAACTTGAGAATAATAAAAAAAAGAGAAAAAATTAGAGCAAATAACACCCAAGGGAAAAATGAAGAGAACTGTATCCTAAAATGCCAGCTAGGAGAAGAAAGGAGCATCAATTCAGGCAATAGAATCGCCTAAGGTTTATATAAATAAAATTGTCAGAATATCATTTTCACCTACCTTTTATAAAACTTTAAATCTATACAGTGGAAAAGATATTACTACTATTTTTTAGACTAAGAAGTTCTCTACTAGGTAAATCATTTGATCCTTGAACAATGCAGGGGTTAAGTGTGCTGACCCCCTGAACTGCTGAAAATCCACAGATAACATTTTACTCCTAAAAACATTAACTACTAATAGCCTACCTCTTACCGGAGACTTCACTGATACATAACAATTGATTAACACATATTTTGTATACCATATGTAGTGTTTACTATATTCTCATGAAAAAGTAAGCTAGAGAAAAAAATGTTATTAGGAAAATCATAAGAAAAAGAAAATATATTTACCATTTTTTAAGTGGAAGTAGATCATTATAAAGTTCTTCATTCTTGTTTTCATGTTGAATAGGCTGAGAAGGAGGAGGAGAAAAAAAGTTTTTTATTGTTATCTCAGAGGTGGTAAGGCAAAAGAAGTAGAAGAGGTGAAATGAGAAGCAGGAGAGGCGGGCACACTTGGTATGGAAATACATCATAATTTAAGTCTGATAGTTTTGCTTCTTTATGTCTCTAAAGATGCTTCTATGTGGTATTAGTTGTTCTTCCACTGTTTGCTTTTGTTTCACTGCCTGTTTTAGTCTGTTTTTGCACTGCTGTAAATAAATACCTGAGACTGAGTAATTTATAAAGGAAAGAAGTTTAATTGACTCACAGTTCTGCATGGTTGGGAAGGATTCAGGAAACTTACAATCAAGGTGGAAGGGGAAGCAGACAGCTTCCTCACAAGATGGCAGGAGAGCAAGTGAGGAGCAAAGAAAGGACTGCGAAACACTTAGGAAACCATCAGATCTCATGATAACTTACTCAATATCACAAGAACAGCATGGGGGAAACTGCCCCCATCATTCAGCCATCTCCCTCCCTTAACACATGGGAATTGCAATTAGAGATGAGATTTGGCATTGCTTTTGGTGTTGTGGACATGAAGTCCTTGCCCATGCCTATGTCCTGAATGGTAATGCCTAGGTTTTCTTCTACGGTTTTTATGGTTTTAGGTCTAACGTTTAAGTCTTTAATCCATCTTGAATTGATTTTTGTATAAGGTGTAAGGAAGGGATCCAGTTTCAGCTTTCTACATATGGCTAGCCAGTTTTCCCAGCACCATTTATTAAATAGGGAATCCTTTCCCCATTGCTTGTTTTTCTCAGGTTTGTCAAAGATCAGATAGTTGTAGATATGCGGCATTATTTCTGAGGGCTCTGCTCTGTTCCATTGATCTATATCTCTGTTTTGGTACCAGTACCATGCTGTTTTGGTTACTGTAGCCTTGTAGTATAGTTTGAAGTCAGGTAGTGTGATGCCTCCAGCTTTGTTCTTTTGGCTTAGGATTGCCTTGGCGATGAGGGCTCTTTTTTGGTTCCATATGAACTTTAAAGTAGTTTTTTCCAATTCTGTGAAGAAAGTCATTGGTAGCTTTATGGGAATGGCATTGAATCTGTAAATTACCTTGGGCAGTATGGCCATTTTCACGATATTGATTCTTCCTACCCATGAGCATGGAATGCTCTTCCATTTGTTTGTATCCTCTTTTATTTCGTTGAGCAGTGGTTTGTAGTTCTCCTTGAAGAGGTCCTTCACATCCCTTGTAAGTTGGATTCCTAGGTATTTTATTCCCTTTGAAGCAATTGTGAATGGGAGTTCACTCATGATTTGGCTGTTTGTCTGTTGTTGGTGTATAAGAATGCTTGTGATTTTTGTACATTGATTTTGTATCCTGAGACTTTGCTGAAGTTGCTTATCAGCTTAAGGAGATTTTGGGCTGAGACGATGGGGTTTTCTAGATATACAATCATGTCGTCTGCAAACAGGGACAATGGGATCTAATTAAACTAAAGAGCTTCTGCACAGCAAAAGAAACTACCATCAGAGTGAACAGGCAACCTACAAAATGGGAGAAAATTTTCGCAACCTACTCATCTGACAAAGGGCTAATATCCAGAATCTACAATGAACTCAAACAAATTTACAATAAAAAAACAAACAACCCCATCAAAAAGTGGGCAAAGGACGTGAACAGACACTTCTCAAAAGAAGACATTTATGCAGCCAAAAAACACATGAAAAAATGCTCGTCATCACTGGCCATCAGAGAAATGCAAATCAAAACCACTATGAGATACCATCTCACACCAGTTAGAATGACAATCATTAAAAAGTCAGGAAACAACAGGTGCTGGAGAGGATGTGGAGAAATAGGAACACTTTTACACTGTTGGTGGGACTGTAAACTAGTTCAACCACTGTGGAAGTCAGTGTGGCGATTCCTCAGGGATCTAGAACTAGAAATACCATTTGACCCAGCCATTCCATTACCAGGTATATACCCAAAGGACTATAAATCATGCTGGTATAAAGACACATGCACATGTATGTTTATTGCGGCATTATACACAATAGCAAAGACTTGGAACCAACCCCAATGTCCAACAATGATAGACTGGATTAAGAAAATGTGGCACATGTACACCATGGAATACTCTGCAGCCATCAAAAATGATGAGTTCATGTCCTTTGTAGGGACATGGATGAAACTGTAAATCATCATTCTCAGTAAACTATCGCAAGAACAAAAAACCAAACACCGCATATTCTCACTCATAGGTGGGAATTGAACAATGAGATCACATGGACACAGGAAGGGGAATATCACACTCTGGGGACTGTGGTGGGGTGGGGGAAGGGGGGAGGGATAGCATTGGGAGATATACCTAATGCTAGATGACGATTTAGTGGGTGCAGCGCACCAGCATGGCACATGTATACGTATGTAACTAACCTGCACAATGTGCACATGTACCCTAAAACCTAAAGTATAATAAAAAAAAAAAAAAAAAGAGATGAGATTTGGGTGAAGACAGAGAACCAAACTATATTAATGTTCTTTTCACAAAAGTGCCCAGATCATAAGAAGAAGTAAAAAGCAGTCTTGAATAATCAGAACCCTTCTTCCACATCATTTAATATACATTTGTTTCCTAGAACTGCTTCTTCTGTCTTCTTCCTCATTGCCTGAAACTGGTTTGAAAGCTTTTGTTTCAGTGTCTGCTTTAGTCTGTTTTTGCACTGCTATGAAGAAATACCTGAGACTGGGTAATTTATAAAGGAAAGAAGCTTAATTGACTCACAGTTCTGCATGGTTGGGAAGGACTCAGGAAAATCACAATCATGGTGGAAGGGGAAGAAGACAGCTTCTGCTAATTCCTCTGGTACACAGTCTATTAGCTCTTTAATTTCTCCAAGATTCTTATCTTGAGACCCTTCTCCCCACACCTTTTCAGCCATATCCATTAATCTCGTTCCTGACTTCCTTTATTGGCTTAGGTCATAAATTCTGTGAAGTCATGGACAATATATGGACACAGTTTTCTCCAGCAGGAATTTGTTGTTTCGAGTTTAATGGACTTCATGGTTTTTTCTATAACAGCTATGGTATCTTCAATGGTGTTAATTTTTCCAGACTTTCATGATATTCTTTCAAGGTTTGCTTCCATAGTTTGGTACTTATTTCTATATAATACTGTGTATAATGAGCCTTAAAAGTCCTTACAATGTTCTCATTCAGAGACTGCATTAGAGACATTGTGTCTGGGGACAAGCAGGCAACTTTGACACCTTGAGTGTTAAACTCAAGGGGTGCTATGTGACCAGGTGCATTGTTCAATATCAGAAGAACTTTAAAAGGCAAGTCCTTTCCTGGCAAGGTGCTTCCTGACTTCAGGGACAAAGCATGGCAGGAACCAATTCAGTAAAAATGTTCCCATTTTCCAGGCTTTTGTTGTACAATCCAAAGTCTAGCAGTTGTTGTTTATCTTTTCCCAAGTTTCAGGGGTTAGTAGCTGTAATTATATGGGCAGTTCTAATTATATATCAAACTGTATTTGCACAAAATATTGCTGAATGCCAGGCCTTTCGCCTAGGTCCAGTTGCATGTTGCACTGAATTTCAATCACTGACATAGCACATATTGCCAGGAAAAAAAGGCTGTAATGTGAGTGACACCAGCCAAGTTTCTGACCTGTCTCCCAAACCCACTGAAGTTCATATAGGAGTTGATCTAAAGGCAGAAGGTGGTCAGATGGGGGGTCTGCTGTCTTATTGTAACCACATGCCGGAAAACAGAAATTAGGGAGAGGCAAGGAAGGTCAACAGGGAGTGTTGACCTTGAACAACCAAGAGGTTGGTCAACAGGGAGTGGGTAATCAGATGAGGAGTCTGGCATCTCACTGTCTGGATGTGGTGATCTGGAAAGTTTCAGCACACTTATACTATCTGGGGGGCTGGATGGCCAGTTTCCTGAAAAAGAAACTGAGATAAGACAAATGTATGTTTCTTAAGCTTCAAGACCCAGAGGGTCTATTTCTATGTTTATTCAAAATAGCCATAAATATCAAGTCTATGGGAAAATTTGGCCTGTTTCAAAAATAGTAGAATTAGCCTATTCCTTTCTGCCTTAAATCTTGGTGCTTACTTCTCTTCCTTCCTAACTAATTAATGTCCTTTGTGAATTTTTTTTAATAGAGGGCACTTTTATCTTTGTTAAAATTTTGCTAATATGGATATCTTTTTTCTTGATGATTTTCTTAATGTCATCTTGGAATTTGTCTGTTGCCTCTTGATCACCAGAAGCTGCTTTTCCTGTTATTTTGATATTTATTTTAAAGTCTAACACCTTTCTAAAATTATCAAACCATCCTTTGCTTGCATTAAATTATCCAGCTTTAGATCCTTCATGCTGTCTTTTTTTTTACTTCAAGTTTGCATATAATGACTTCCTTTTTCTTGTATTATCTATTAAATTAGAATCTATAGGTATACATTTTTTATTTTCAATAAGAGGTAAAAGGGGATTTCACAAATGTGCAAGATTTTGTATCTACTATTGTACCTACTGCAATGGCTTCACACATTTCTTTTTTCTTTTCTTACAATGGTCCCTAGGCTGGATTAATTTATCTTGAAATGGCAAGCAACTAAAGCTGCAGCCATCAATTTATGGTAGATTTCAAGCAAATCAACTTTTTCTTACATTGTCATAATTTTGCTTCTTAGGAGCACTTTCAGTATCACTAGTGGTACTTTGTATGGGTCCATGGTATTATTCGAGGTTAACAGTATTGCACTGACTTGAAGAAAAATACATGAAAACCTCAAAAGATCACTTTTTACTATTATATACAATTTATTGAAGAGATGAGCTACTCACTCAGAGATTATTAGAGTCACAAGGTGAACTCACAAAATTTCAGTTTGCCCCAATAGCAACAGAAAATGGCAACAAGATTATTACAGTATGTACTATGGTTAATTTTATGTATTATGATTTAATATTGCATCTTTATGTTTGTTTATATTTCTCTCCACTGCAAAATGCACAATGTGCTGCTTCTAAGTGTTTTGTGTGACTGTTTTGATAAGTTTTAAAATTTTTATATTAGATTTATGTGTATCTTATGGTAGTAAATTATAAAATAGATTAGTGTCAGCCAGGCGCAGTCGCTCACGCCTGTAATCCCAGCACTTTGGGAGGTCGAGGTGGGCAGATCATGAGGTCAAGAGATTGAGACCATCCTGACTAACATGGTGAAACCCCATCTCTACTAGGAATACAAAAATTAGCTGGGCGTGGTGGCGCATGCCTGTAATCCCAGCTACTCCGGAGGCTGAGGCAGGAGATTTCGAGGCAGGAGAATCACTTGAACCTGGGAGATGGAGGTTGCAGTGAGCTGAGATTGCTCTACTGCACTCCAGCCTGGCAACAGAGTGTGAGACATCATCTCAAAAACAAAACAAAACAAACAAAAACAAAAACAAAATAGACTAGGGTCTACCTGCATTTTATGCGTTTATGACACAAATAATGTTTTAAATTTTTTTAAATGTTTGTAGGGTACATGATTTGCCTGGGTTTTTTCAAATTGTCACAAATTTCCCCAAAATTTTCCAATATATTTATTGAAACATCTGTATATAAGTGAACCCATGCAGTTCAAATCCATGTTGTTCAAGGATCAATTGTATTTTCAAACATATTTATATGATTAAGATCGTATCACTTGAAATGTCACTTTAGTCTCCAATAGTCCTGAGTTATTACATGTTCAAATTTCATTGTACAGATATTTTCTCCCTCCTTCCTCCCTCCCCCATTCTTTTCCTTCATTCCTTCCTCCCTTCATTCCTTCCTCTGCCACCTCCTCTCTCCCTTCCTTCCTTTCTTCTTTTCTTTTGAGACAGGGTCTTACCTCACCCAGGCTGGAGTGCAGTGGTGCAATCGTGGCTCACCACAGCCTCTAACTACTGGGCTCAAGCAATCTCTCCACCTCCACCTCCCAAGTAGCTTGGACTACAGTTGTGCACCAACTGCACCTGGATAATTTCTTAAATTTATTTTTTGTAGATACAAGGCCTCACAATGTTGCCTAGGCTTGTCTGGGACTCCTGGAATCAAGCAGTCCTCCCACCTCTGCCTCCCAAAGTGCTAGGATCACAGACATGAGCCACCTCAGCCAGACAGACATTTTCTTAAGAATGGAAACGACTTTACCCCACTAATCTATCATGAAAACTAATACTCAGCAGAATGAACTTTAGGCCATACTATGGTAACAAGCCATTTAGGGATAATCCTGATATTATGTTATGCTCTTATCATAGCAGTGGTTTTTAAGGCAGTTTATTGTTATTATTCTACTGTTTATAATATATTATACATAGTTTGCAATAACTTGATTTATATTTTGATATATATTCCACACAGCGAATCTGTGTGGTATGGAATGAAATTAATTGTATTTATATGCAAAAAAGCCGAGTTTTTTGTTGTTGTTGTTGCTCATGTCATGCAAATGCTTTGAACAAGTTGTTTAATGGTTGTTAGTTTTAGTTTTGTCATACGCATTCCTTTATTAATTATTCTGAGCTCACAGAGTTGAAAATTAAATAAAGTTACTAATTCAAGCATTAATGTATTCATTTACTCATTATTGAATGAATGTTTCTTGGGTTGTTATTATGTGAGAGGCACTGCTAGGTAATAAGCATAAATAATGAAAAAAGTGAATTATTGATTTCTACTTTCCTGGAGTATGCAGTCTAGTGGGTGAGACAGACCTAATTAAAATAATTACACCAATAAAAATTTAACTTAAGTTAGAATAAAGGAGAAAGGTATGCAGTATTATTTAACAGTATACAATAGATACCTCAGTCTAATGATAAGGCAAGAATATTCTTAAACAGTAACATTTCCATAGCACTTGACACCACCTACCTCTAAGCTACTTAGGGAAGTATTAGTTCTGTGTCTCCCTATATAAGAGAATATAAACTCTATGAGAGCTTCAGTATTTTGTTCACTCTATCCCCCAGTGTCTAAAGTACTGCATTAGTGAATGGATAGTTGAAACTAGCAGGGTTTATTATGTTAGTAAATTTGATAATTAATGACTTCTATTGTCATATTGTGGTGCTTAGCAGAAACTCAAATAACTTTTTCTAAGATTATCATACTTTTTAAGTAACTTCATTTAGAGAAAAAAGGTTAATTTATTCATTAACATCCCCTTGACATTTATAAAATGCCTACCCTATTTTGAACACAGTTACTTACTAGAATTACAAAAATGAATGTCACAATCTTTACACTGATAAAGTTCGCAGGCTTTCATAAAGATCTAGTCCTGTAAAAGAATAAGTAACATAATATGTGTAACGTGCTGTATTAATAAAACCCCCGGTTGATCAGGTATCTAAATAAAACTGAAAGTTTAACTTAATTTCAAAATCTATAATTATTTTGTCAATCGCAAACACAAAATATTGTCATCTCTATTCTTTAAAAATGGAAATTAAGGAACCAGTAATGTAAACAGATGATCTATGCCACACTTGGCAAAACTGGTAATTTTGACCAGAACTGCCTATTTCTTAATTTCTTTTAAGACTTTTTTTTACCCATATGTTGTTATGTTGTTTAGAAATGTTTTGATTAATCCAGAGGTGTTTGGAGATTTTCCAGCTGTATTTCTTGTTTTTATTTTTATTTATTTTTATTTTTTTGAGATGGTGTCTCACTCTCTTGCCCAGGCTGGAGTGCAGTGGCACAATCTTGGCTCACTGCAAGATTCGCCTCCTGGGTTCAGGCCATTCTCCAGCCTCAGCCTCCTGTGTAGCTGGGACTACAGGTGCCCGCCACCACACCCAGCTAATTTTTTGTATTTTTAGTAGAGACGGAGTTTCACCGTGTTAGCCAGGATGGTCTCGATCTCCTGACCTCGTGATCCACCCGCTTCTGCCTCTCAAAGTGGTGAGGTTACAGGCGTGAGCCATGGCACCCGGCCTCCAGCTAAATTTCTTTTATTCAGTTCTAGTTTAATTCCATGGTGGCTAGACAACATTTTTGTATAATTTCTATATTTTTAAGTTTGAATGGGTTTCTCTTGGTCAGTGTTCCAAGACAGCTTCTGAAGAATGTGTATTGTTGTTAGATAAAGTGCTCTATAAATGTCCGTTACTCCTAGTTGATGGTTCTGTTTATTTCAAATACAATCTTACTGATATTTGGTTTGCTGAATCTATCAATTACTGACATAAAGATTTTGAAGTCTCTTACTACAAAACTGCATTTAACTATACCTTCTTTTAGTTTATATTAGCTTGCTAGGGGTGACATAAAAAAATACCACAGACCGGGTGGCTTAAAAAACAAAAATTTATTTTCTCACAATTCTGAAGGCTAGAAGGCTAGGATCAGGTGTTGGCAGGGTTAGTATCTTCTGAAGCCTTTTTCCTTGGCTTTTTCAGGTAGCCATCATGTCCTTGTGAGTTCATATGTTGTTTCCTCTTGTGTGTATCTGTGTTCTAATATCCTCTTCATAGAACCCAAGACATATTGCGGTTAAGGTCCAACATAATGACCAGATCTTAACTTAAAATGGCCTATTTAAAGATTCTTTCTTCGAATATAGTTACATTCTGAGGACTTGTAGACGTTAGCACTTCAACATATGAATGTCAAGGGGACAGAATTTAGCCTATAGGGCGTTCTATAAATTTTTGCCTCACATCTTTTGATGGTCTGTTGTTTTTAGATGCATGCATATTAAGGTTTGGTGTGTCTTGGATAAGAGACCCCACTAAAATTATGTAAAGTCCTCTTTTATCCCCGATAATTTCGCTTTGCCTTAAACCTGCCTGGTTTGTTCAAACTTAGTATAGCTACTTCAATTTTCTTATGATTACGGTTACCATGGTATATATTTATCCATCTCTTAGCTTTTATGCTATCTGTGTCTTTATATTAAAAGTCTTTGTCTTCTAAACAACATATAATTAGGTCTTCTTTTTTTCCCACTCTCAATCTCTGTTTTGCAATGGGTAAATTTAGACCCTTTACATTTAAGGCGAGTATTGGTTTGTTGAGTTACTATCTACTAAGTTAGTAACTATTCTCTACCCATTGTTCTTTTTTAAATCTTCACTTTGGATGCATTTCTCTCTGTATCTATGAGTGTTTTATTTTATTTTTATTTTTTGAAGACAGTGTCACTCCGTTACCCAAGCTGGAGTACAGTGGTGTGATCTCAGATCACTGCAACCTCTGTCTCCCTCATTCCTTGTTTCTTGTGCCTCAGCCTCCCAAACAGCTGGAATTACAGGCACAAACCTCCATTCCTGGCTAATTTTCTTTGTATTTTTAGTGAAGATGGGGTTTCACCATGTTGGCCAGGCTGGTCTAGAATTCCTGACCTCAAGTGATTTTCCTGCCTTGGCCCCTCAAAATGCCGTAACTATAGGCATGAGCCAATGCACCCGGCCTATTTGAGTATTTTATATGATTCCCTTTTCTGTCCTCTTTTAGCACATCAATTATGCTTCTTTAAAAAATTTTTAGTGATTGCTCTAGAGTTTGCAATATACATTTACAACTAAACACATTTCAACAATACTGCATTACTTAACAGGTAGTACATTCACAATTTCTTCCTCCCATTCTGTATACAATTGATACCACTCATTTCATTTATTTATAAGTTGTATTCACCTAATACATTATTATTGTTTTGAAAAATTATCTATTAAAATAATTATAAACAAGAAATATAAAAGATTTTATCTTACTTATATTCCTTCTCTAATGCTCTGCTTAGTTTATGTGGGCCCAAGTTTCTGACATATATTATTTTCCTTCACTGTGAAGAAATTGTTTTAAAATCTCTTGGAAGGTAAGTCTACTGGCAGCAAATGTTTCCATTTTTTTTGGTTGTTGTCTGAGAAAGGTTTTTCTTCTCCTTCCCTTGTGAAGAATAATTTCACTGAATACAAAATTCTAAGTTGGTGCTTATTGTTTCTTTAAGCACTTTAAATATTTCATTCTACCTTCTTTTTGCCTGCATGGTTTCTGAAGATAATTCCGATGTAAATATTAACCTTGTTTCTCTATAAGGGTTTTTCTCACCACTTGCTTCTTTGAAGATTTTTCTGTCTTTGATTTTCTGCAGTTTGAATATGATCTGGCTAGATTTTTCTTTTTTGATAATTATTCCCGCTTTGTATATTCTGAGTTTCCTGAATTCATGGTTTAGTGTTTGTCAATAATTTTAGAAAATTCTCAGTCATAATTACTGCAAATATTTCTACTGCTTTCTTTCTTCTCCTTCTGGAATTTTCATTATGTTTATCTCTCCATTAAGTTGTATATTTCATAATTGTCCAAAACTTCTGGGCTATCCTGCATTCTATTCTTCATTGTTAGTTTTCTCTTTTCAGTGTAGAAAATTTTACTGACATATTAAGATCACTAATACCTTCTCAACTGTATTTAATCTATTGATGAGACAATCAAAGTCAATCTTTATATTGTACAGTGTTTTTAACTTCTAGCATTCTTTTAAATTTATTCTTAGCAATTCTCTCTCTGCTTACTTTGTACATCTGTTCTTAAATGTCCACTTTTTACATTACAGTACACTGCATATTATCTTACTTTCTTGTTTGACAATTCCAAAACCTCTGCCATATCTGAGTTGGGTTATAATGCTTGCTTTGCTCTTTAGACTGCTTTTCTTAGCTTTTAGCATGACCTGTCACTTTTTGTTGAAAGATGGACATAATGCATCAGTTACAGGTGGTAAAATATTGGGGAGGGAAAGCATTCTTATTATCGAAACTTAAGGGTTTTTTTAGTGGGCAAGAATGGCTGGGTTGTGACCTTGAGGAGCTTCTTCTAGTATTTTTTCATTCCTATTTGTGTTACATGAATTATAAACTTGAGCAAATTGTATAATTGCCGTTCCCTTGCACTATGGAAGGTTCAGGTAAAGGAGTTTCTGCTGAGGGCAAGGACTTTGCTACTGATAGCAGAATTCTCTGGGCATATTTCAAAATGTTTACTTTTATCCTTACCCTGTCAAAAGTAGAAGCAAACATTTTTTTCTAATAATCACTCTGAAAACCTGATGGTCTCTTGAATATAAAATTAATCAAAATGTGGGAGCATCTCTACGACTAGTTCCTCAAGAGTTTTAAACTTTCAGACTAATTTATGCTAAGTCTCTAGTAATTAATCAATTACTGTTTGAAGCCTTTTTGCCAGTTAGGAGTGACCCAAGTGACTTTTACTTTTCTATGCTGTGATTTTCTATATTCTCCTATTTTGAGTTTTTGGGGCATTAGTTTAATTTTCCCTGTACACTCAATTCTCTGATGATATATAAATAGTTTTTGAGTTCTAGTTTGTTCAACTTTTTTCTTATCATGTTTGAGAATGACAATGTCCAAGCTCAATACATGTTTGAGCAGGAAGCAGCCTACTTCTGGTACTCACATTTTTACTGGCTGTATTCAAATATTACAATGATAGCAGTATTAGAGTGTGTCAACAAAAGTGAGAGTTTTATTGTAATAATCCAAATGAGCAGTGGTGAGTAGATAAATTAGGCAAAATATAAAATGCAGCATAATCAAGTTTTCCTTATTGTCAGAAAATCACCAAAATAAGTGATAAGTGAATGGCTAAACAATTGTAATATCTCAAGTTTAAAATTATAGAAGATTGTAAAGCATTGTCTTTGCTATTTCATATTGATTGAGGATTTGGTTTATGGCTCTCTCTCAATGTGCGTGTCATTATTATTCAAGATGCCAATTATGATAGAGTTTTTTAATAAGATAAGCCCAATTAAATATGATTTTAAAAAATTCTAAAGTATTAAATTCAGGTAATATTGTATGGCAAATGCCCCTGATAGCAATAACTTAAGTATACCCTGAGAAAGACCCTGTATGGCATATGTATCTGAATGTGTGTTCTGAGTTAAGGAACCCAGGAGTGGCCAACCTGAAGATTTATTCCTTGTCTATGATAAACATCTAAGCCCTTGTCCTATGCCATAGAACAAAAGCTGTACAGGGGATCCAGGCCTTGACTTTCGGGTTGAATGAAGGCTGCCAGGTGGAAGTTGTTAGGGAAATGGTGTTAAGTGAAAATGCTATGTAGACTGTATGTCCTTTGCAGAAGTTGTGGTTCTCCTGCCCAGCCTGCTGCCACTGAGCCATGCAGATATGCTGTCCAGCCCATCACCAGTGATTTGTATGTATATTGGTTCTTCTGTTCAGCTCACTGACACTGGACTCTCTCCTCTGCAGGTAAGCCCCCAATAAAACCCCATGTATCATTTATTAGCTTGGAGTCTTCTCTTCAGCCTCTTGAACCTGGTGCCATCCCCATTGGAGTCAATAGCGGGTCAGCACAAAAACCATCTAGATGAACAACAAAATGCACTAGTAGATGATTCTGAAATGGACTTGATTTTTGGAGTTAAATAGCTATGACAAAAAATATTGAAGAGTGTGTATAGAATTTTATGAGAAAACATTTTTCAAATGTCATCGTCATTATCCCAATGATTATATATATATGTATATTTTAAGTAATTCTCTACTATGATCACAATTACTATCATCATTTTTCATACAAAGTTTGTGTGAGTTGTTTTCATCAAAGTATTTTATTTCATTCTTATAAGGTCCAGTGAATTTTCTCATTTACATTTATTAAAGACGCCCTAATTTTCCAACTACTTCCATATGAAAAGTACTATGGTTTTTCTACTTGTCTGTGCCATAATATTTAGTTTTTAGTATTCTTTTATAAAACTATTCTCTGTATTCTCAGAATTTGATAGTAGTGGAAATTCAAACTTTCAAAATTCAATTGAGGAAATTGACCAGCTAACAGTGAATGTTATGATCTTGAGATTTTGTTTACCTAGTTAGAGAATAATTTGCAGTATACATCTAAAATGTTATGTAAGAAATTGCAAAGAGCTCCAACATATCTGATTTGTCTTCTGAACATATAACAAAATTTATTAATAAGAACTTCTAAATTAAGCTTTGTGAAAACCTATGATGCTTAAAGATTTTTATTAAAGTTGTATTCAAAACAATGTGGCTGGATGCTATTCAATATGTTTAATTCTGGCTAACATGGTATTATGTAAAATAATGTTGAATTAATTTAAATCACTGTAAATATTTTATTGACTTACATATTTTAAATTGATGTATTTTCAACAATAAATACAGCTTTCTAGTCAAGGTAGGAGCTTGACATTTTAGCCAAAAATCTGATGTAAAAATACATATTTTTTTTTCATGGTTTGAGTAGTAATTTTGTTTCAGTTTATCATAACAACATTAATCACTCAGTCCCACTTGCTCTATTAGCTCATAGTCCTAATAAACAAGTTATATTAATGTATATAGATAACTTTGAAAGGTGAAGCCAGCTGGACTTCCTGTGTCGAATGGGGACTTGGAGAACTTTTTTGTCTTGCAAGAGGATTCTAAAATGCACCAGTGTTCTGTAGCTAGCAAGAGGATTGTAAAATGCACCAATCAGCACTCTGTAAAAACACATCAATCAGCACTCTGTACCTAGCAAGAGAATTGTAAAATGCACCAATCAGTGCTCTGTAAAATGCACCAATCAGCGCTCTGTAAAATGCACCAAACAGCAGGAGTCTAAAAGTAACCAGTCACAGGGTGGATTGAAAAAAGGGCACTCTGATAGGACAGAAATGGAAAATGGGAGGGGACAAATAAAGGAATAAAAGTTGGCCACCCAGCCAGCAGTGGCAATTCACTCGTGTCCCCCTCCACACTGTGGAAGCTTTGTTCTTTTGCTCTTCACAATAAACCTTGCTACCGCTCACTCTTTGGCTCTGTGCCATCTTTAAGGGCTGTAACACTCATCTGAAGGTCCATGGCTTCATTCTTGAAGTCAGTGAGACCACAATCCCACCAGAAGGAACCAACTCTGGACATTTTGGGGACTTGTCTGGTATATCGCCATGTGGTGAGTACCATTGGACCCCTTTGGCTTGCTATTCTGTCCTATTTTTCCTTAGAATTTGGGGGCTAAACACCGGGCTCCTGTTGGCCAGTTAAAAGCGACTAGCACAGCTGCTGGACTAAAGACATTGGTGTAAGGTTTTCTGGGAAAGTGCTCTTTAACAACTCCCGACTCTTCCGAGTTGTGAGTGCTGATTTGCCTAGAACCAGCTTCTGCTTTTCCTGTACTTCCAGGCTGAGCCGAGGGTTGGCATAGATGAAAGCCATTCAGCTCTGGGGTCCCAACAAAAAGTTGGTTGACCCTGCAGCCATGAGCAGAACTCTCCAAGTTACGTTGCCCAAGCGAGACTCACCCATCTATCTTATCTATCCTGACCCTTGCCTCCTGGGTCCTCATGCTTGTCAGACAAACTTCCTCCTGCCTCTCTTCTCCGAGGCTAGTCCCACTTCTAAAAGCCACTCCCTGTCCCTGGTGCTCTTCTAGTTTCTCCTATAAGAATGATTTCTATATAAATTTCAGGACTCTGTTCCTTTCTTTAGGCACCCAGGCTCACCAATCAGAAAGACATAATTTTTGCCCAAAGCCCCATCGCAGCAGGGATGGGAGGGGGGACCATCTATCCTTTTAGGATCCCTCCTCAGACTAGCAGGCCTAACAAAGGCTATTCCCAAAGCTAGGATATGGGGACCCTCAGATATTATATCCTTCCTATTCATATGATGAGAAGTGAGGGCAAAAGGTGTCACTTTTCCAACCCTGGAGATCCCTTCCCTCCCTCAGGGTATGGCCCTCCACACCATTTTGAGGCAAATCATCTTTATAGGACCAGGGTAAGGTCCCAATACTAACAGGAGAATGCTTAGGCCTCTAACAGGTTTTTGAGAATGCATCAGTAAGGGCCACTAAATCCGATTTTTCTCGGTCCTCTTTATGGTCTAAGAGGAAAGGCAAGGGTGCCGGTTTTCGAGAATGTGTCAGTAAGGGCCACTAAATCTGACCTTCCTTGGTCTTCTTTGTGGTCTAGGAGGAAATCTAGTGTTTCTGCTGCTGCTTCAGTGAGCGCAACTATTATGAACAGCAGGGTCCAGGGACCGTTGCAGGCTCTTGGGCAGGGAAAAAAAAAGGCTTTTTTTTCTTTTAGATGGTAAACACTCAGGCATCAACAGGCTCACCCTTGAAATGCATCCTAAGCCATTGGGACCAATTTGACCTGCAAACCCTGAAAAAGAAGAGGCTTATTTTTTTTCTGCCCTGCAGCCTGGCCCCAATAATCTCTCTGATGGGGAAAAATGGCCACCTGAGGGAAGTATAAATTATAATACTATCCTGCAGCTTGACCTTTTCTGTAAGAGGGAAGGCAAATGGAGTGAAATACCTTATGTCCAAGCTTTTTTTTCACTGAAGGATAATCCACAACTATGCAAAGCTTGAAATTTACATTCCACAGGAGGACCTCTCGGCTTACCCCCATATCCTAGCCTTCCTACAGCTCCCCTTCCGATTGATAAGCCTCCTCTAATCTCCCCTACCCAGAAGGAAACAAGTGAAGAAATCTCCAAAGGACCACACCCTCCCCGCCCCCCCCCCCGGGCTATCGATTATGTCCCCTTCAAGCTGTAGAGGGAGGGGAATTTGGCCCAACCCAGGTACGTTTCCGCTTCTCCCTCTCTGATTTAAAGCAGATAAAGGTAGACCTGGGGAAATTTTCAGACGATCCTGATAGGTTTATAGATGTCCTACAGTGTCTAGGGCAAACCTTCTACCTCACTTGGAGAGGTGTCATGCTATTGTTAGATCAAACCCCGGACTTTAATGAAAAGAATGCAGCTTTAGCTGCAGCCTGAGAGTTTGGAGATACTTTGTATCTTAGTCAAGTAAATGATATAATGACAGCTGAAGAAAGGGACAAATTCCCGACCAGTTAGCAAGCCATCCCCAATATGGATCCCCACTGGGACCTCGACTCAGATCATGGGGACCAGAGTCATAAGCATCTGCTGTCCTGTCTTCTAGAAGGACTAAGGAGAATTAGGAAAAGACCGTGAATTATTCAATGATGTCCACCATATCTCAGGGAAAGGAAGAAAATCCTTCTGCCTTCCTCAAGCAGCTATGGGAGGCCTTAAGAAAATATACTCGCCTGTCACCTGACTCCCTCGAGGGTCAATTGATCCTAAAAGATAAATTTATTACCCAATCAGCCACAGATATCAGGAGAAAGCTCCAAAAGTGAGCCCTGGGCCCTAAACAAAATTTGGAGGCATTATTAAACCTGGCAACCTCGGTGTTCTATAATAGGGACCAAGAGGAACAGGCTGAAAAGGAAAAGCGAGGTAAGAGAAAGGCCACAGCCTTAGTCATGGCCCTCAGGCAAACAAACCTTGGCAGTTCAGAGAGGACAGAAAATGGAACAGGTCAATCACCCAGTAGGGCTTGTTATCAGTGTGGTTTGCAAGGACACCTTAAAAAAGATTGTCCAACAAGAAACAAGCCACCCTCTCGCCCATGTCCACTATGCCAAGGCAATCACTGGAAGGCACACTGCCCCAGAGGACAAAGCTTCTCTGGACCAGAAGCCCCCAACCAGATGATCCAACAACAGGACTGAGGGTGCCCGGGGCAAGTGCCAGCTCATGTCATCACCCTCACTGAGCCCTGGGTAAGTTTAACCATCAAGGGCCAGGAAATTGACTTCCTTCTGGACACTGGTGTGGTTTTCTCAGTGTTAATCTCCTGTCCCAGACAGCTGTCCTCAAGGTCCGTTTCCATCTGAGGAATCCTGGGACAGCCTGTAACCAGGTATTTCTCCCACCTCCTCAGTTGTAATTGGGAGACTTTGCTCTTTTCACATGCCTTTCTTGTTATGCCTGAAAGCCCCACATCTTTATTAGGGATGGACGTATTAGCCAAAGCTGGAGCTATTATCTATATGAATATAGGGAACAAGTTAACCATTAGTTGTTCCCTACTTGAGGAGGGAATCAACTCTGAAGTCTGGGCATTGGCAAGACAATTCAGAAGGACAAAAAATGCCTACCCAGTCCAAATCAGGCTAAAAGACCCCACCACTTTTCCTTATCAAAGGCAATGTCCTTTAAGGCCTGAAGCTCACATAAGATTACAGGACATTGTGAGACATTTAAAAGCTCAAGGCTTAGTAAGAAAATGCAGCAGTCCCTGCAACACCCCAATTCTAGGAGTACAAAAACTGACCAGTGCAAGATCTTAGACTCATCTATGAGTCAGTAATTACTCTATTTCCAGTTATACCCAACCCCTATATCCTGCTCTCTCAAATACCAGAGGAAGCAGAATGGTTCACTGTTCTGGACCTCAAGGATGCCTTTTTCTGCATTCCCCTGCACTCTGACTCCCAGTTTCTCTTTGCCTTTGAGGGATCCCACAGACCACATGGCCCAACTTATGTGGACAGTCTTGCCTCAAGGTTTTAGGGATAGCTCACATCTGTTTGGTCAGGCACTGGCTCAAGATCTAGGCCACTTCTCAAGTCCAGGCACTCTGGTCCTTCAGTATATGGATGATTTACATTTGGCTACCAGTTCAGAAGCCTCATGCCAGCAGGCTACACTAGATCTCTTTAACTTTCTAGCTAATCAAGGGTAAACGGCATCTAAATCAAAGGCCCAGCTCTGCCTACAACAAGTCAAATATCTAGGCCTAATCTTAGCCAGAGGAACCAGGGCCCTCAACAAGGAACAAATACAGCCTATACTGCATTATCCTTACCCTAAGACATTAAAACAGTTGCAGGGGTTCCTTGGAATCACTGGCTTTTGCCGACTATGGATCTCTGGATACAGCGAGAAGGCCAGGCCACTCTATACTCTAATCAAGGAGACCCAGAAGGCAAATACTTATCTAGTACAATGGGAACCAGAGACAGAAACAGTCTTCAAAACCTTAAAGCAGGCCCTAGTACAAGCTCCAGCCTTAAGCCTTCCCACAGGACAGAACTTCTCTTTATATGTCACAGAGAGAGAGTGGGAATAGCTCTTGGAGTCGTTACTCAGACTCGTGGGACAACCCCACAACCTGTGGCATACCTAAGTAAGGAAATTGATGTAGTAGCAAAAGGCTGGCCTCATTGTTTACAGGTAATTGCAGTGGTGGCCATCTTAGTATCAGAGACTATCAAAATAATACAAGGAAAGGATCTCACTGTCTCGACCACTCATGATGTAAATGGCATAGTAAGTGCCAAAGGAAATTTATGGCTATCAGACAACTGCCTGCTTAGATACCAAGTGCTACTTCTAGAGGGACCAGTGCTTCAGATATGCACATGTGCAGCCCTCGACCCTGCCACTTTTCTCCCAGAGGATGGGGAACCAATCGAGTATGACTGCCAACAAATTGTAGCCGAGACTTACGCCACCCAAGAGGATCTCTTAGAAGTCCCCTTAGCTAATCCTGACCTTAACCTATATGCTGACAGAAGTCGATTTGTGGTGAATGGGATACAAAGGGCAGGTTATGCCATAGTTAGTGATGTAACAGTACTGGAAAGTAAGTCTCTTCCCCCAGGGACCAGCACTCAGCAGAACTAGTGGCACTTACCCAAGCCTTAGAACTGGGAAAGGGAAAAAGAATAAATGTGTATACATAGAGCAAGTATGCTTATTTAATCCTATGTGCCCATGCTGCAATGTGGAAAGAAAGGGAGTTCCTAATCTCTGGGGGAACCCCCATTAAATACCACAAGGAAATCATGAAGTTATTGCACACAGTGCAAAAACCCAAAGAGATGGCTGTCTTATGCTGCCAAAGCCTCAAAAAGGTGAAGGAGAAAAGGCAGAAGGAAACCATCAGGCAGACGCTGAAGCCAAAATTGCTGCCAGGAGGAACCTCCCCTTAGAAATACCTATGGAAGGACCCTTGGTATGGAACAACCCCCTCCAAGAGATTAAGCCCCAGTATTCCCTGACTGAAACAGAATGGGGACTTTCACAGGGGCATAGTTTTCTCCCCTTGGGGTGGTTAATGACAGAAGAGGGAAAGATACTCATACCCAAAGCCAGCCAGTGGAAAATACTTAAGACTCTCCACCAAACTTTTCATATGGGTATTGAGAACACTCATCAAATGGCCAAATCCCTATTTACAGGGCCAAATCTCCTCTGGACCATCTGACTCACAAAATGAGTCTAAGATCAAAGGAAAATAGAAATATAAAAAATTTGAGTCAAAACCTGATATTAAATATAAATATTTTTAAAAATATGAATATAAATTAAGTAATTAAAGGTAGATATTATTTTATAAGCATCACTTAAAAGTTGTTAAATAACAGGATATCTTAAAAAGATAACTTCTCTATATTTACATATATTAAGGAATATATATTCAAGTGTCATGTTACATATCAGAAATAAACAATTGTGCCATGGAATGCTACATTATGTTTAAAATATATATGTAAAATAAGTTGGGATGTTTAAATTTTACTGTAGAACATAATTTTAGGTTTCCACTATAAATTTCTAAAAGTAGATTCTTAATTAATATTGACATTAGTAATGTTTATAATGTTAAGATTTTTAAAAAATTGATCAAAGAGAAGAAATCAATTTATTTAACTTATTGTATAACCCATGCTAAAAAACAAAAGAGTCAGAACGATTACTCACTGAAAAGTCAGAGACATCTCAATCTTCCTTTTGGAATGTTTTAAGTAATGATTAAATAGTGACTTGGCTTAATAATGGTTTGGCGTATGTAACATTGCACTTGTCTTCTCTGCTGTAGAGCATCTATACTCCCACAAAGATTAAGAAGGCTACTCTAAACACGAGATTAAAACACCTAACATTTGGAGTTGTAGGTTTATATGGTTTTGATTGATTTTTCAGTAATATTAAAACCCAGCTGATTTCAGAATAGAATTTTAAATCTAAATAGTAATAAATTATAAATAATATACAACTTTTGGTATATTTCTTTTTTATTATCTTTAGGAAGTTAGGATTCCATCTAATATTATCCTACATATATTTTTTTCATTTCTCCTACCTTTCAAGTCATAATTTTTCTTCTAAATTATTTTTATTTAGCACTCTTCACTCTGGCTTCAGTACCATATTTTTGATAACTAAAGTCAGAGTTGTTATGCAAAGAACCGTGAACGTTCTATGCCAGTAAGCTTGCACTTCTGCCTTTCCTCTAGCAGATATAAATTTAAATATTTTATATAGAAATACTTTATACACATTGGTGCTTTTAATCACATCTGACATGCATTTCATTAAATTGAAAAAACGGCATATTATTACCTTTTGCTCAAATAACATATATTGAGATTGATTTTAATGTTTACTGTAGATATTAACTATAAAAAATGTTTAGGCTGGCGGCAGTGGCTCATGCCTCTAATCACAGCACTTTGGGAGGCCTAGGCAGGAGGAAAGCTTGAGGTCAGGAGTTGAAGACCAGCCTGGACAACATAGAAAAACCCCGTTTCTACAAACAATAAAAAAAATTAGCTGGGGTGTGGTAGTGTGGACCTGTAGTCCCAGCTACTTGGGAGGCTGCTGGGGCAGGAGAATTGCTTGAACCTGGGAGGAGGAAGTTGCAGTGAGCTGAGATCGAGCCACTGCACTCCAGCCTGGGCAACAGACTTCGTCTCAAAAAACAAAAAAATCAAGGTAGAGACATTAATAATTAAAGCCCTAGAAGAGAATTGTTTATTAAATTCTCTTTTCAAATCTAATAACTTTTAACATAAACTTTTATTTATCTATAGCTTTAAAAAACATTATGCTAGAAATATATAGCATGTGAGAGTCAATAATGTAAGGTGTACAAGTCACATTCTCTCCATCTCTAAATACTTCCCAATAATTAGATTTGACATAACTATCATTATCAGCATCTCATAAGAAAATTTTAATTACATTTGTCTTTCCAAGTTAAATTTAGTGTTCACAAACATGGTACTCATTCCTTAAAATAATTAGAACATAGAGCAACAACTTTTTCTAACAAATGCTCATATTCCTTAAGTACTTTCTAGAGAACACTGAAGAAGGATTCATTCTGTAATAGCTAATAAAGACTGAATTATCCAACAATATTTAAAAGCTCATTTCAATAAAGTATAAAATTAAATAGTGAAATTAAACTTATTAATATTAGAATCTCAAAAAGTATGCCAAAATATTTACGGCAATATCTTGTAAGAATAAATAAAATAGCATTGTTAAGATACTAAAAATAATTTGTCTGCAACATCCAGAAGGATTAGATGTGAATTTGTGTTTAATTTGAAGTATTTTTAAGGTCTCTTTGCAAGTTAAAAGTTCTCCCTTTTGTGCATGCTACAACTGATTTAAACAAAGCAGTGAAATTATTATATTGTATGAATTGTAATGTGTGACAGAGCAGGAACACCACCATCTTGCACAAACTCCCCCATTTTAAGTCCCAGATCCCTTTCTAACCTCACGCATTTCAAGAAAATCGCTTCTCTTCTAACCTCAAGCAGCCAGAAAGAGCAGACAGTGAAACAAAGGTAAGACAGCTCAAGCACAGAAGGAGAGGGGAAAGTCCCTTCGGGAAGCACCAATCTTCACACTCAAAAAATGGGCCCCAGTAAAACAGTGGGCCCTAATAAGCACATTCCTTTCGCTTTAGGTTCACTAAGATAGGGAAGCTAAATGTAGACTCAGGGCAGGGGTATGCCTGCAGCTGCAGGAAGTTGTACAGTAACAGACACAAAAACTCTCCCTCTCAGATAAGCAAGACAAAGTGTGAAAAGCTCTCGCATCTTGAACCCATAAATACTCTCAGCCCGTAACAGAAAGTGCTCCTGTCTCAACTTGGCCAGAAGTCCCTCGCAGGTTTATTCCTTAAAATAAACCTGTCTCTGACTGTTAAGCCACTTTTCACGTTTTTCTCTTTCTTCTTCAACTCCTACAATATGAAATGTAGATACCACATTTTGTTAATTATTTTAAAACAATTTAGTGTGAGTTTTATTTGCTAAACAAATTCCGATAGCTATTTTTCAATTATAAAGAGACACTAATGAGCAAATAGTGAAAATTAAAATGAAACATAACCTCAACAACTGCAAAACAATCCTCTGTCAATACTTTTATTTTGACATTTTTAAAAATTATATAAGTAACTATGCTTCTAAACTTGGAGTGTCCTGGATAAGCCGTTACAGAATAGCAATACCCCTTTTTTGTGATGATGACTTAAAATTATTTCATTTCAGAATTATAATAACATAACATTTTTAAAGAGTATACATGTATCATTTTATATTATACTATAGATTGATCAGAGGTTTTCTTAATGTTGGCCATTCCATTTGAGTTCAAATTATCTAATATAAACAATTCATAATAAATTTATTTTATTTCAACTGTTGCTTACTATTATTTTTAGATTCACAAAATGGCTATTATGGATATAAAGTACATGTTTACTTTAATGTCCTTTGGTATATACTACCAATAAATTTTGTAGAATTGTGGAATCAATATAGCCATTTGTGTAAGACTACTCATTTTCGTGGAGTCCTGTCCTCACTGAATATTTATTCTTTAAGGTCAAATAGGGAGGAAATGTCATCTCATTATTAATTTGTTTAGTTTAATATTAATAAGGTTATTTCATTCCTATTATTTATTGTTCATCCTTTTTTCTTTTTAAATATATATTTTTTAAAGATTCCATATATTTTATATGGCATATTAGTTTGTAAATGTTTTCATTAACTTTCAAAGCTTTCTATGTAGAAGTCATTAGTCTTTTGGATATAAATTTCAAATAGCACAATACATTCCACCAAAATTTATATTAGAAAAATGATTGAAAATAAAATAAAAATTGATAGAATCTTGAGCATACTGATAAGCATTTTTGTTGTTAATTGTATAATCTTTTTATTTCTAGATTTATTGTTCTTTACTAAATTTTCTCATTACACATAACTGCCTCTTTATTTGTCTGGTAGTTCTTGATTGAACACTGGACATTGTTATTTTTACATTGCTAAGAGTCTGAAATGTGTTTGGCTTCTTTTAAAGAGGGTTGAGTTTTAGTCTTACATGCTAATAACTTATGTGTGAATCTTCTGTGAAACTATAATGGTAACAGAAAAAAAGGGAAAAAAGTCAATAATGGCAAGAGAAAATAATAAAATCTACTTTTCAGTAAGTAATGTAGATAGACAATCTCCCATGCTATCATGAGGTCACGGAAATCTAAAAGATTTCAGAATTATGCTAAGTAAGAAGAAGCAAAATTATACAGCTCTGTAGATCATAGTCTGCTTTTCTGTAGGTTCTGAACAACATTTTTATTTAATAGAACCCATCTGGATTTTCATCCTAATTTTCCTTCTAAAACTGTGAAGCCTTTCATTTTCTTAATAGTAAATAATATATACACATAGAAAATATTATTTCTATTTTGGAAACTCCAGAAAAGTTTTTATCACTTACATATAAGACACCTTTAAATAATATTGTACACAATGCAAAAAGCAACCAAAAGTTTAAACAGATAATTTTAATTGAATTATCCATATTTGGCCTTTCTTTAAAATATTCTTTATGATTCAATATCAGAATATTCTTTAGATTTTATTATATTTGAGAATACTTGAGTTTGACATTTTTCTTAATCCATGAAAAACAAATTTATGAGCTATGTGAGCTATGATTGCACCACTGCACTCCATCCTGGGTGACAGAACAAGATCCTGCCTCCATAAAAATTAAAAATAAAAACAAAAATACCACTGTGTAATTCATGTTTACTGCTGCAAAATTTAATTAAGCATATATTTTAAAAAGCAATGAGAAAAATAACATAAAATAAGTCCTACAGCTATGGGAGTACTATTTTTAAAAATCAATTATTCTCAGAAACACGAAAAGATGTTTTTCAGAAATTACAACAAAGCAAACTGCTGGTAACCATCCTAGTGTATATCCATTTCTCAAAATAGTACAAGCACTTTCACAGAAAAAGTCAAGCCATTCATTATAAAATGCCCCAAAGGCATAGATTTTCTCCAAGTGAGATCCACATTTCTCTTTTGCAAAGGAAATCAATTTCAAAAATAGAGATAAATGCTTAGCAACAGCAATTCAGTTGCTTTCAGCATATGTGCTGACTGTAGAGTATATAAATATATAGATATTTGAATACTATATATATTTATAAGCAGTTGGAGTTGATATTTTCACCGAATGTTTAAGTGCATAGCACATTTGCAATAACATTCATTGTGTACCATACCCATGTAATGAAAGCAGCATTCATATGATAATAACATTGTAAACTTTTCAAATTAATAATTATTCAAGTATTTATTTATGTAGGAATTTTATGAAAATGAATGATCTTATGACATAAAATTTTATAATAAATATTCCTTAAGCTATAGAGCCTTCCAAATATCTAAAATTGTTTTTAAGAAAAACACTTCCAAATATGCACATTGATATTTTAGCAGTGAAATTATACATTATTTTAACATCTATTGCCAGCTATTGTAGTTTATCTTTTGTAATTCCACAGATTAACACTTGTTCAGAAAAATATTTTCCTTTTTTTTAACATAAATATAGTGACATAGCTGGAAATGAAAGCAAGTTTGTTAGAAAATAAACGTTGTTGTTTTACAGGAGGTTAATTTTTCTGACCTGTAACTTGACTCATACAGACAGCACCATTTAAATTACAAGTAGAAGGTTTGAGAATGAAATAATGCTCCTCCCAGACAGTATCTCTCCTTTGCACAATATTCAGCCACCTATTTTAAAGGATGTAAAAATATAACCACTCAAATAGACATTAGTAAACATAATTTTCTAATTTTTCAAGTTAAAAACTCTCTCCTTTAGAATGTTAGAATAACAAATCCAGAACAGCCTGTTATGCCCCAAAATTATTGGTAGTGTTAACTGTTTATTTATGTATAAAGGTAGCCTACTTTTTGAAATCTGCTTGTTTTCTTGGAACATAGTAACTTAGCCAAAAAGAGTTTGTCTACGCCTTTAGGCTTCAGTCATTCTCCTTGTGCCAGTAGACTGAATGTCTAGGTTTATACTTGTTATATTTTTGGACATTTTCTCAGCTGGCTACATTTAAGGATAACAAAATAAAGGAAGAGTAACTGCAAAATGAACAAATTATTCTTTTTTGTTGTTGTTCTTTGTTCTACTAAATATGTTGGAAACAAAACTAATGTATGTACACATAACAAATGTGTATATACGTTAAAATTGTGCAAATATAACATCATTTTTATTTATACTGCACATTATGTTTTCCAAAGTGCTTTATGTGTATATTTGAAGCTCAAAATAATATAGGGAAATAAACAATACCATGAGCTTATTGTTTTTAATCAGATGGGAAACTGAAGTTTAGGCTAAAGAGCTTGTCAAAAATCACAGGGCTTATAAATTAGGATTAAATTTAATACTAAAAATAATTTATTACCTTTACTCCCTATGAATTTTAAATTCTAGTATATCAAGATAAAACTGCATTTTTTCTTCTACTTTCATCTGTACTGCCTGAGAACTTTAACACATGAGGAAAACATGCTTGGCTCTATGTATTGGGGGAAAGCTACAACTACCTCCCATTATAGGCATTTTAAAATAAGTTTGCATATAACAAGTTCAAGAAATCCATTTCATAGTGCTTATGTCATGAGTTTAGTAGTTAACCAGTAATAAATAACTTACACCATATTTGATATTTGATGGCTGACAGATGTTAAGTCTCAAAATCCTCCCTTTTCCTCTACCCCCCTCCCCCCACACATCTGGAAAACTCTGGGTGTTCCCTCCCTTTTGCACTGGTAGGTAGTTTATGTTCTGAAAGCCCTGACCCTCTTGCATAGAAACTGTAACCTGGGTTCATCTCCTAACCAACATAAAACCCTAAGCCAGTCTCTTTTTCTCCTGAAGCCATTTTTTGATTGGCATGGAAACCTGCCCAGCTCTCTAGAAAATGCCTAATTATAAATGTAGTCAAACTTTTCATACTTGCTTCTTGTTTGTGTGGAGTCATCAGAACAGACTTCTGAACCAAATTTTGTGTGAGAAGTACACCTCACCTCTGTGTAGTGTCCAAAACAAGGCACTATGTAGAATATCCCTGTTATCATCCAATGGAGCAATAACAGCTTGTGAAATGAAGCTTAGAGAAATGTTGCCACATCTATCATTATCTCCCCCACAACCACCACCATTTTGTTTTTGGCTTTAAAAAGAATGTAAGTGAATTAAGTTCATAATTCCACTAGAGTAAGTGAAGGCAAGGAAAACATATTTTTTGGATCTATCAGTCTTGGTATGTTCAATAAAAATCGACCCTATTTTCTTAGTTATATCACATTTAATGCTCATAAATTATGTGTATCCACACATTGACTTACATGTATATATTTAATCACTGTGAAATACGTGTTGTTACTGTCAGAATGTATCACTACTCTATGAAATTATTTATGCAAAAATAGGTTGAACTTGCTTTGTGCAACTAAGAAAACCATCTAATCTTTTTACAAGTTAGTGTCTGGCTATAATTGGGAATCATCTTCTGTAACAATCTCATGTGTGCCAGCTGGCTTTGTAAGTGATACCACTTTCCAAATTGTCAATCATGTAACATTGTGTAAAGCACGTAACCAATAAATAAATTGATCTAGACCCCAGCTGCATGTCTTTGCTAACAAAAATAGGAACCGTATTTCTACTAAAACATAGTTGGTTCCTTGCTTTTTGGATTTCTGATTATTCGTACATCATCTGCTTTGAGTAAAATATTCTGTATCAATGTTTAGCTCTCACTTTAAGTAAGAATATATGGTATTTGGTTTTCTGTTTCTGTGTTAATTCACTTAAATGAGTAGCCTCCATCTGCATTCATTGTTTTTGCAAGTGACACATTTTGTTCTTTTTTATGGCTATGTAGTATTCCATTGCATGTATGTACCACATTTTCTTTATCCAATCCATCATCAGTGGGCACCAAGGTTCATTCATGTCTTTGATATTGTGAATAGTAGTGAGGAACATATAAGCTCATGTACCTTCTTGGTAGAATGATTTATTTTCCTTTGGGTAAATATACCAGTAATGGAGTTGCTGGGTCAAAGGATAGATCTGTTTTAAGTTATTTGAGACATTTTCAAATAGCTTTTCACACTGGCTGAAATAATTTACATTCCCAACAATAGTCTATAAGTGTTCCCATTTCTCCACAACCTCACCAGCACCTATTATTTTCTGACTTTTTAGTAAAAGCCATTCTGACAGGTATAAGATGATATCTAGTTGTGGTTTTGATTTGTATTTCTCCAATGATTAGTGATAATGAGCATTTTTTCATGTTTATTGGCCACTGGTAGTCTTCTTTCAAGAAGTATCTGTTCATTTCATTTGCCCATTTTTTAGTGGGGTTATTTGTTTTTTGTTGGATGATTTATTTAAATTCCTCATAGCTTCTGGATATTAGACCTTTATAGGATGCATAGTTTGCAAATATTTTTCTCCCATTCTGTAAGTTGTATGTTTACTCTATTGATAGCTTCTTTTGCTGTAAAGAAGCTTGTTAGTTTAATTAGATTCCACTTGTAAATTTTAGTTTTTGTTGCAATTGCTTTTGAGGACTTTGTTGCAATTGCTTTTGAGGACTTTGTTGCAATTGCTTTTGAGGACTTTGCCAAAAATTATTTGCCATGGTAGGTGTTGAGATTGGTATTTTCTAGGGTTTTTAATAGGATTTTTACAGTTTTAGATCTTACATTTAAATCTTTAACTCATTTTGAGTTAATTTTTGTAACTAAACATTGAATACACACGGACATAAAGATGGGAACCATATTCACTGAGGACTACTAAAAGGAAGAGGGAAGGGGGAGGGCGTGGTTTGAAAAATGACCTAATGGGTACTATATTCACTACTTGAGTGAAAGGATCCATACCCTAAACCTCAGCATCACACAACATGCCTATGTAGCAAACCTGCACATGCACCCCTTGAATCAAAAATAGAAATTTGAATTATTAAAATAATAATAATAAAATAAAGAATTCCCTATAATGGGTAAGACTCCACAAAAGTAATCATCTATAATTTTTCATGACATCATATTAATTTTGGAATGTGCTATCATATTTCTTGAAATAAAGTCTTAAATCAGTTATGGTAAATTTTCTATCAATTTTCATGCCAACAAAGTAAAATCCAGTGTTTATGTCTTTGCCTGTATAGTCTCTTTTCCTTATTTTTTGGTTTGGAAGGCATACAAAATTTGGCTTTGGTTTGTAGATGGTTATTTTTGAAACTTGAAACTCTGCTAGCCTGAAGGAAGAGGTTTAGCATTCTCAGTAAGACTAAAACTGAAAAAACAAACAAACAAACAAAATCTTAGGAAAAAATTATTTGAAGGTAATCTATGGGATTTTCAGATCCAAATACTAAAACACCAATGCATTTTGGCATCTAAAAACTTCACATTTCTGGACAGCACTTTTGAGTCTGAGGTGGGAGGATGACTTGAGATCAGCAGCTCAGAACCAGCTTGGGCAACACAGTGAGACCTTGTTTATACACAAAATTTTTAAAAATTCACATTTAAAAATCTTTCCATTTAAAGTTTTGTTTAATAAGAAAAGGGGTCAATTAAAGAAAGAAAAGAGACTGTTTTAACCAAGTCAACAGCAGTCATAGAAAAATGCAATTTAAAACATTACAACAAAAATAAATATAACTGTTGACTGAAACACCTGAAGCATCTGAAACACCAGATAACAGTATTCTGGCTAATAATTATACTGAAAGGTCAATTTTACCCTTTGCCAATGTCTGCATTTACTAGTCTCCCAACCCCACATTACATTATTCAAATTTCTCTATGTCCAGACATTTTTCTCTTCTTTAAGCTGGTACTTTCCAGAGTTCTCTGATTTTTTCATCGATAACCTACATAAAACTGATAGCTCCAAATAGCGTATGATATTGACAACCTTTGAACTTTGCCTTCTGTGCTGTGCTGTGTGATTCAGTTTATGCAACTTGCACTTAGAAAATTTGCTCCTGGCTTTCCTAACTTTCTGAACTCTTTATCGTGATAAGACTAGTGAGGATAATCAGAACTGTATCTTTGGCATACCTTGACGAAGTATGCAGGGATCAATTACGGTGGGCTAACTCCTTTAATTTTCGTGGAACTGCCTCATATCCCCCAAGAGCAAACACATCGACTGATTCCATATTTTTGTTTCAGTTCTTCCAAATAAAATAAATAAATAAAGTGTTTTTAAAAGTAAAGTCTTACCTGTTTGCTCCAATGGTAACATATCACAAAACTATAATACAAAATCATAACCAGGTTACAGACATTGATATAATCCACTGATCTTATTCAGATTCCCCCAGTTTTAATTGTACTTAATTGTGTGTGTATTGTGTGTATTTTGTTCTATACAATTTTATCACATCTGTAAATTTGCGTTCCACCACCACAGTCAGGATACAGAGCAGTTCTATAGCCACAAGTATCCCTCCCGCTGCCCTTTTAAAATCACACCCACCTCACTCCTCCATTCTCTAAATCTTTAGCCACCACTAGTCTATTCTTCATTTCTAATATTTTGTCATAAAACATTTATTTAGATAAAACTATGCAGAATGTAATCTTTGGGGATTTGTTTAATTCTCTGGAAATTCACACAAGCAGTTGCATGTATCAATAATTTGAGCCTTTTTATTGTTATATATTATTCCATGGTGTGGATGTAAAACAGTTTGTTTATTCATCCATTGAAAGACATCTTGGTTGTTTCCAATTTGAAGCTATTACAAATAAAGCTGGATGAACTTTTTTTACAGAGAAAAATAAAAATAAGTCTTAAATCAATATTTTACAAATTTTAACTATAATCATAAATGTCCACTAAGATAAGTTGTAACCATAGTTGGATTTAATCTGCTTCATCACCATTTTCTAATAAATTTATGTATTTGTGTTACAGTTTAGGTAAATTTACTATTTTTAATAGATTTTTTTGAACATGGAGTTATATCATTTTAATGTCTATATAATTGTTGTAAGCTATACTATTGCTATTTTGATTTTATTGTATTTTGTCCTAGAAACTACTTGATGTGACTTTCAAATACTTTCTCCTATTCTGTAGGTTGTCTCTTCACTGTATTGTTTATTTCTGTTGCTGTGTAAAGGCTTTTTAATTTGATGTAATCCTATTTGACTATGTTTGCTTTTGTTACCTACACCTTCGAAGTTTTATTAAAAAAAAAATGCTTGCCCAGATTAATTTTATCAAGTGTTTTCCCCATGTTTTCCTCTAATAGTTTCACAGTTTTGAGTCTTATATTTAAGTCTTTAATCCATGTTGTATTGATTTTAATATGGTAATAGATAAGGGTCAAGTTTCATTCTTCTGTATCTGGATATCTAGTTTTCCCAACACCATTCATTGAAGAGACAACCCTTTCCTCAATGTATGTTTTTGGTACATTTGTGAAAAATAAATTGGCTGGAAATTCATGGAGTTATTTATCTTCCATTGAGCTATTTCTCTGTTCTTATACCAGTACCATGTAGGTTTTTATACTATAGCTTTGTAGTATATTTTAAAGTCAGGTAATGTGATGTCTCCAATTTTATTTATTTATTAATTTTGATAAAGATTGCTTGGCTATCCTAGGTCTTTTGCCTTTCCATTTGAATTTTAAGGTTGATTTTCTATTTATGCTAAGAATGCCATCATTATTTTTGTAGAGATTGTATTGAATCTGTAGATTTCTTTGGGTAATATGGACATTTTCACAATATTAATTTTCCAATCTATGAACACAGGATACAGTTTCATTTGTACCCTCTTTTGTCAATGAATTAATCAATGTTTTATATTTATCACTGTAGAAATCTTTTACCTCCTTGATTATGGTTATTTCTAGCTATGTCATTTTTTTAGTTATTGTAAATAAAATTGCTTTCTTGATAAGCTATGTATCTGACAAAAGGTGAATATTCAGAATATATAAGAAAGTAAAATAATTCAATAGCAAAAAGCCCAATTAATCTGATTTTCAAAATGAATAGAATACCTAAATAGACATTTTTCCAAAGAAGACATACAAATGGCCAAGAGATATATGAAAAATTGCTCAAAATCACTAATTTTTAGACAAATGCAAATCAAAGCCATAATGAGATATCACTTCACCCCAATTAGAATTACTATTATTGAAAAGACAAAAAAAAAATAAATGCTGACAAGAATGTGGATAAAAGGGAAATCTTACAAATTTTTGGTAGAAATATAAAGTAGTATAATCATTATGGAAAACAGCATGAATATTCTTTGAAAAATTAAAAAAGAACTACTGTATGATCCAGCAATCCCATTACTGGGTAGGTATATACTCAAAAGAAACAAAATCAGTATGTCAAAGAGGCATCTGCATACTCATATTTATTGTAGTGCTATTCAAAATAGTCAAGATATGGAATCAGTTGAACTGTCTATATTGGTATCGGATGGATCAAGAAAATATTGCACGTATATGCATATATTTATTTTTCTAAGGAAAAATGATGTATTTTTTGTAAAACACATATTTGTTTTATGGATAAATAGTATTCCATTGTATATACCATATGTATATGCCATATATGCATATATACAGCACATATGTAAGAACTAAAAAGTTAAGTATATGGTGTGTATGTGTGTGTGTGTATATATATATATATATATATGGCATATACAATGGAATACTACTCATCCATAAAACAAAATAAAATTCTGCCATTTACAACAACATGAATAAACCTGCAGTACTTTAAGTGAAATAAACCAGGCACAGAAACACAAACACCACATATCTTACTAATATGTGAAAATGTTAATTTAAAAAGCTGATTTCATATATGCAGAGATTAGAATTGTAGTTACCATAGGCTGGTAAGAGTATAGGGGAGGTTGAGCAACTGGTAAGTTTGGTGAATAGGTACAAAATTACAGTTAGACCAGAATAAGTATTGGTATTCTATTACACAGTAGGGTGACTATGGCAAATAACAATGTATTGTGTATTTTAAGATAGCTAAAAGATTTTGGATGTTGTCACCAAAAATAAATGATAAAGGTTTAAAGTGATAGATATGGAATTACCACTATTTTGTCATTATTCTATGTATACATCTATCTTTCAATAAATGACATTGAAAAATCAAATTTTACCCTGTAACTATGTATAATTATATTGTGTTAATTATGTTATTAACTGATATTTATCTTTTGAATTCTATTGAGGCTTAATTTTTGACATATTACATACTGAAATATTTTTGGACAATTTCATGCGTTCTTAG
This sequence comes from Gorilla gorilla gorilla, assembly GCF_029281585.2. Classification (NCBI taxonomy): domain Eukaryota; kingdom Metazoa; phylum Chordata; class Mammalia; order Primates; family Hominidae; genus Gorilla; species Gorilla gorilla. The sequence continues at coordinate 174,926,388 of NC_086017.1, forward strand.
AAAAAAGTGTATTCACAATTTGTTAGTATTGAAATCTAAGGATTTCTCATAAATCATTATAATGAAAAGTATTTTTTAGTATTTTTCCCTTTATATATATATATTTTTTAAATTGTACAATAAAAATGTTATTGAACATATTTATGGTGTACAGGTAATATTTTGATATATCCATACACTGTGTATTGATCAAATCAGGGTAATTAGAATATTTATCACCTCAAACATTTATCATTTCCTTGTGCTGAGAACATTTCCAATATATAAAATTGACATGTAAAAATAAATAGTGTTTCTAAAGTCAGGTATGTAATGCCACCAATTTTATTTATTTGAACTAGCAGAAAAATAAATTAAGAAAGCCATCTAATTAACAATTGTTACAAAAAAAAATACTTGGGAATAAATTTAACCAAGAAGGTGAGAGATATTTGTGAACAAAACTATAAAATATGGATGAAATAAATTGAAGAGTCACAAACAATGGAAAGAAATCCCATGTTCCTGGATTTGAAGAATTAATATTTTTAAAAGACAAAAAGGATTCTATAGATTTAATGCAATGTCTATCAAAATACCACTGACATTCCTCACAGAAATGGAAAAAAAAAATCTTAAAATTGTTATGGAACCACAAAAGACCATGAATAGCCAAAAAAAAACAAGGCTGGAGGCAGCATGTTACTTTGCTTCAAATTATGCTACAAAACTATAATAACTAAACTGCATGGTACTGGCATAAAACAGACACATTGACCAATAGAACAAAATACAGAACCCAGAAGTAAATTCATGCAATTACACACAACTGATTTTTAACAAAGGAATGAAGAACATTAAATAGGGAAAAACAGTCTCTTCAATAAGTGGTGCTTGGAAAACTGAAGAATCATATGCAGAAAATTGGACTATTATTTTTCACCATATAAAAAGTAAATAAAACTAGATTAAAAACTTAAATGTAATACTGGAAACTCTATCACTACTAGAAGAAAAGAATGGGGAAATGCTTCAGGTCAAAGATTTGTTGGAAGAGATTTCAAAAGCACAGGCAACAAAAATGAAAATAGGCAAATAGGATTACATCGAACTAAAAAGCTTTTGCATAACCAAGGAAACAATTGACATATGAAGATACAACCTACAGAATGAGAGAAAATATTGGCAAACTATCTAACCAACAAAGGATTACTAACCAGAATATATAAGGAATTCAAACAACACAAGCAAAAATAAATCTCATTTAAGAATGGATAAAAAACCTACATAGACAGTTTTCAAAAGAAGACTACAAATGGCCAACAAGTACATGCTCAACATTACTAATCATAAGGGAAATGCTCATCAAAAGCACAATAATATATCATCTTATCCCAGTTAAAATGGCTATCATCAAAATGACAGAAAAATCACAGATACTGGCAAGGATGAGGAGAAAGGGGAATGCTAGTACTCTGTGGGTAGGAATGTAAATGAGTTGTGCCACTGTGAAAAATAGTATGACAATTCCTCAGATAACTAAAAATAGATCTACCATACAATCCAGGAATCCACTGGGTATATATCCAAAAGAAAGGACATCTGCACTCTCATGTTTATTGCAGCACTATTCACAATAGCACAGATATGGAATCAACCTACTTTTCCATCAATGAATGAATGGATAAAGAAAATGTGACATGTATACACAATGGATGCCATTCAGCTATAAGAAAGAATAAAATCCTGTCATTCGCAGCAACATGGATGGAATTCAAGGTCATATTAAGTGTTTCAGTCTTTGATCTGCATGTTTTTATCTACTCAATCTATCAGTTTCTGATAACGGTAGATTAAAATTACCAATTACAATCTTGATTTAGCCTTTCTCTTTGCATTTATATTATTTATCATTTTATATGTTTTAAGATGTCTTGGAATATAATATATTAATGATATGGTTTATATTTCTATATACCTTTATATATATACATTATTATTTTATGTTCCATATGAAACTTGGACTATAATTCTAAATTTTATAGATATTAAAATTGATACCTCATTTTTGGGGTCCGTAATTGCCTATAATGTGTTTAATTCCATCATTCCATTTCCAAACTATCTATTTCTATTTTGAGGTCTTCTATAGACAACAATAAAACTATATATTGTTTTTAAATACAGTGTGAGTACTTTAATTAGGTAATATTCATATACATTTATTATAATTATATGAGAAACTAGTTATGCCATGTACTTTATATTTTTCATTTCTGATTTTTCTTTTTTTCTCATCCCTATTTTGTTTTTGTGCTGGCTGCCCCTAATTCTAGACACAATTTACATTTATTTCCCATATTAATATTTAATTTTTAAAAATCATCATCTTCTTCCTCCATAAGAAACATGATCTCATGCTGTTTTTTTCAATTTCACTTTTCCTTCCTATTATTTTGACATATGGAATTTGGTTTGGGATTTTGTCTATATATTATACTCATTTTTTTCTTTTCTTTTATTTTGAATTATGAATATTCAGATATATTTCCTTCACTTTCCAAAGCTTTTGTAACAGATCTTGTATTTGTTCTCCTTATTATCATAGTACTTTAACCAAAATTGTTTTCACTATGAGTACATTCCTTATTATCATAGTACTTTAACCAAAATTGTTTTCACTATGAGTACATTTTAGCTTGCATGCCTAATAATATATTCATAGCTCATAATTTGATAAAAATATACTTCTATATAAATATGTTTAAAATGATATACCAATAATTAAAAGTTAATACTTCATAATTTTTGGAATACAATATCTTTGTCATAAAAGTGATTTTCAATGGATTGTTTTCCTTTGTGGATGATCAGTTGCCCTTTCTTTAGGAATAATTTTAAATTTTCTCTTTAGTTTAGACATTTTCAAAAATTACCATAGCATATTCCAGGTCTTGAGTTGTCATTTTATTTCCTGTTTGGTATTTGATGGGTCCTTTCAAAATCAGGATATATATATATATATATATATATATATATATATATATATATATTTGGTATTTGTACAAATGTATGAGGTACAGGTTAAATTTTGTTACATGTATGTAATGCATACTCACACATTTGGCGTATTTAGGGTTCCATCACCTCAGTAAAATACATTTATGTGAAGTATAGTCACCCTACTCTACTTTCAAACATTAAATTTATTCCTTTGGTCTCGTTCTATATTTGTAGACTTTAGCCCACTTTTCTTCATCATCCTCCCTGTCCCCCACTCACCCTTCCCAGTCTCTTTTATCTATTTTTCACTTTCTACCTCTATGTGATCTAATTTTTTAGCTCCCACATATTGCTGAGAATATGCAGTATTTGCTTTTCTGTGCCTGGTTTGTTTGATGTAAAATAATGATCTCCAGTTCTATCCATGTTCCTGCAAATAACATGATTTCATTAATTTTTAATGGATGAATAGTATTACAGTGTGTGTGTGTGTTCGTGTATGGGTGTGTGTATAGGTAGATATATACACACACACGTATACATATACATATATATGTGATATATAATATATATTATAAAATGTGATATATATATGTACATATAACATTTTCTATATTCATTCATCCATTGATAGACAAGTAGGTTGATTCTGTATCTGTGCTATTGTGATTAGTGCTGCAATAATAAGCTTGCAACTGCAGGTCTATCATTGAATATATTGATTTCTTTTCCTTTGATAGATTCATCATAGTTGGATTGCTAGATTGATTGGTAGTTTTATTTTTGTTTTTTTGATAAGTCTTGGAACTGTTTTCCACAGTGGCTGCACTAGTTTTCATTCCCACTAACAGTGTATAAGAGTTCACTTTTCTCTATATTCTCACAAATAACTGCTTTTTTGTCTTTTTAATAGTAGCCATTCTAACTGGGGTGACATGATATCTCATTGTGGTTTTGATTTCCATTTACCCGTTTATTAATGATTTTGAGAATTTTTTATATATCTGTTGGCATTTGAAGTTCTTTTGAGAAATGTCTGTTCATGGCTATTGGCAACTCTTTAATGATATAATTTGTTTTGTTTTGTTTTTCCTTTTGAGTTGTTTGAGTTCCGTGTGTAATCCAAATATTAGCGCCCTACCAGATGAACAAATTGCAAATATTTTCTCCCATCCAACAAATGATCTCTTCACTATGTTGATTATTCTTTTTTTCTGTGAAGAACATTTGTAGTTTAATTATGTCATGTTTATTTATTTTTGTTTTTGTTGCCTGTGCTTTTGAGGTCTTTGTCATAAATTTTTTGCCTAAACTAATGTTCATTAAGAGTTTTCCCTAGGTTTTCTGCAGGCATCTTACAATTAATTCTTTAATCCAATTTGAGGTAAGTTTTTCATATATGTTAAGAGATTAGGTTCGCTTTTATTCTTCTGCATGTATTATAATTACCCAGTTTTTCCAATATCATTCATTGAAGAAGATGTACTTTCCCCAATGGAAGTTCTTGTCAGCTTTGTCAAAAATTATTTGGTTTTAAGTATGCGGCATGATTTCTGGGTTCTCTATTGTGTTCCATTGGTGTATGGGTCTATTTTTATACCAGTTCCATAACCGTAGCATTGCAATATATTTTAAAGTCAGGTAATGTCATACCTGTAGCTTTGTCCGTATTGCTCAGTATTGCTTTGGCTACTCAGGATTTTTTTTTTTTTTGGTTCCATATACTTTTGGGGATTGTTTTCTAATTTCATGAAGAATGGCAATATTTTGATAGAGATTGCACTAAATCTGTGGCTTGTTTGGGGCAATAGTCACTTTAACAATATTAATTCTCCCAATCCATGAAAATGGGATATTTTTCCATTTGTTTATGTTATATTTAATTTCTTTCATCAAAGTTTTCTAGTTTTTCTTGCAGAGATCTTTCACTTCCTTGGTTAAATTTATTCCTAAGTGTTTTATTTTTTTGCAGGGGTACTACAAGTGGGGTTGTGTTCTTAATTTCTTTTTGGCTAAGTCATTATTGATATGTTGAAATATTACTAATTTTTGTATGTTGGTACTGTATCCTGCAACATTTTAAAATTAATTTATCAAATCTAAGATTTTTTCATGGAGTATTTTTGACCTTCTAGATATAAGATGATATTATCATCAAAGAAGAATGATTTGACTTTCCCTTTTTCAAGTTGGGATCCCTTTTATTTCTTTCTCTTATGTGGTTCCTCTGGCTAGGAGTTTCAGATCTATGTTGAATAGGAGTGGTAAAAGTGGACATCTTTGTCTCTTTCCAGTTCTCAGAAGAAAGCCTTCTGCATTCAGTATAATGTCAGTTGTGGTTAACTATCTATGGCCTCTATTATGCTGAGGTAGATTCCTTCTATACCTACTTGGTTTAATTTTTATCATTAAAGGGAGATGAATGTTATCAAATGTTTATCTTCATCTATTGAGATGATCATTTGGTTATTGTCCTTCATTCTGTTGATGTAATGTCTCACATTTATTGAGTCATATATGTTAAACAATTATAGCATCTCTAGTATAAATCCCATTTGACTATCATATATTTGACTATGGTATATTTTCATTGTATTTGCTGTTAGATTTGGTTTCTTAGTATTTTGCTGAGAATTTTGCATGTATACAAGGGATATTGGCCTGTAGCTTTCTTTTTTTGTGTGTGTCCTTATTTCTTTTTCAAATCAGAGTGATGCTGGCCTCATGGAATAAATTAGGAAGAATTCTCTCCTCTACAATTTTTTTTAATAGATTCAGGAGAACTGTATTAGCTCTAGTTTGTACATTTGGTAGATTTTGGCTGTGAGTCTATTTGGTTCTGTCTTTTTATTGTTGGAAACTTTTTATTACTCATTCAATCTCAAAATCCGTTATTGGTCTGTTTAGGTTTTCTGTTTCTTCCTGATTCAATCTTGATAGGCTGTATGTTTCCTGGAATGTATCACTCTTTTCTAGCTTTTCTAGTTTGTGAGCATATAGTTGTTCATAATAGCCTCTGATGATCTTTAGTAATTATGTAGTATCAGTTATAATGTCTCCTTTTTTTGTTGATTTTGTTTATTTGGGTCTTCTCTTTTCTTGATTAATCTAGTCAGTGATTTATCCTTGCTTAAAATCCTTTTGAAGATCCACCTTTTCATTTCATCAATCCTTTGTATTTTTTAGTCTCTATTTTAACTATTTCTAATCTGATTTTCATTTTTTTCTTCTACTAACCTTTGATTTTGTTTGTTCTTGCTTTTGTAGTACTTTGAGGTACATTGTTAGATTGTTAATTTACAATTTTTTCTACTTTTATAAGGTAGGCATTATTGCTATATATTTCCCTCTCCACACTGCTTGTGCCGTATCTCACAGCTTTGGTATGTTGTGTTTCCATTTTCTTTTGTTTCAAAAGTGTATTTGTATAGTTTGCAAAGTTCCTCTTGGTGTTAATATATAGTTTTATATTCTTGGGTTTGAGAAGATACTTGAAAAAAATTGATTGTTTAAAATTTGTTGAGACTTGTTTTGTGACTCAAAATATGGTCAATGGTGAAGAATGTTTCATATGCTGATGAAGAGAATGTGTTTTCTGTAGTTGTCGGAAGATATACTCTATAAAAGTCTGTTAGGTTCATTTGGCCTAATATCCAGTTTAATTAAAGTCCAATGTTTCTTTGTTTGTTTTTAATCTAGATTATCTGTCTTATGCTCAGTAAGGTGATGATGTAAACTATTAAGTTGAGGGATCCTGTTTTGTTTTTATTTTTTCCACGTAGCCAGTCTATATCTTTTAAGTGAATAATTTAATCTCTTTAAATTTTTAAGTTATTATTGATGTGTCTTTGTTCCTGTTGTCTTATTAATTGTTTTTTGGTTATTTTGTATATTCTTTGTTCCTTTTATTTCTCTAATTGATTGTCATTGTAGTTTGGTGGTATTCTTGATGTGGTACCCTTTGGGTGCTCTCCCCTCCTCCTTTGTGTGATTTCTTTACCAGGAAGTTTCATACCACTTATTATGATGATAAGCATCATTCTTTTGCCTCCAGGGTTAGGATTCCCTTGAGCATTGCTCATAGGACCAGTCTCATGGTAACAAATTCCCTTAACCATTGCTTCTTTCAGAAAGACTTTATTTCTCCTTCACTTATGGAGAATAATTTTACTGGTTATAATAGTCTTGGGTGTTTTTTTTCAGCATTTTAAATCTATTATTCTATTCTCTTCTGGCCTGTAACATGTCTACTGAGAAACCCTCTCTCTAGTGAAGTTTCTCTTATAGGTGGCTAGATGTTTTTCTCTTGCTGCTTTACGTTTTGACTTCAGACAGTCTGACTACAATGTGCCATGGAGAAGACCTTTTTGCATTGTATCTAACTGTGATTCACTGAACTTCCTGTATGTGAATATCTAAGTCTCTTGCTACACTTGAAAGGTTTTCATCAACTACTAAGTTAAATAGATTTTCTAGTTTTTTTTCTGTGTCTTTTTGCCCTCAGGGATGAAAGTAATTCAAATATTTGATTGGTTTATCTTGTCCCAAATGTCATAAGGATTTTTCTCATTCGCTTTTATTTTTTTACTTTATTTTTGTCTGACCAAAATATTTCAGAAGATATGTCTTCAAGTTCTGAGATTCTTTCTTCTGCCTGTTCTAGTCTATTGCTGAAGTCTTCAAGCATATTTTGTATTTTTTTCAATGAATGTTTCAGTTTCAGAAATTCTATTTGTTTGGTACTTTTAAAAATCTATCTTTTTGGCAAATTTTTCATTTATATCCTAAATTGTTTTCTGATTTCTTTGTATAATTTTTTTCAGAATCTTCTTGTAACTCGCTGAGTTTTTAAAAAATGAATGTTTTGAATTTTTAATTCAGGGTTTCAAAAGCTTTTATTGAGATCTATTGTTTAAGAACTGTTGTGGTCCTTTGGAGGTGTAACATTTTCATGCTGTTTCATTGTTCTTATGTCCTTATGTTAATATCCTTGAATCTAGTGTACCAGCCACTTCTTCCTATTTTTGAATTTCTTTTCATAGGGAGGGACTTATTCCTAAAAATTAATTTTTAGTGTCGGTTAGATAGGAAACTTTGGTATTGACTCTGGATATGTACAATAAGTAGTCTCTGTATGATTTCTTTGGCTACAAACAGCATTCATGCTTCCTGTGATTTATTTAGAGGGTTATGGTGTGGTTATTAGTGAAGGCAGTTGTAAAGTTGTGCTGGGGACTGAAAAGACAGATGGCCCAGGCTTCAGGCACTAGTGGTAGCAGTGATGGGTTGAGTGTGCCTATGTTTGTGCCCCAGAGTCGTGTGTGTTGGCACCTATATTGGCAGTTACTGGCAAGCTGATTCTTGAGCCTCCAGGTGGACATTGCACAGGTATCAGTAGTGGCAGCAATGAACAGGCAATCAGGACCCTAGGCAGGTGGCATAGAGCGGGCAATAGCAGTAGCAGTGGAAGCATGACCCTTTCAGTCCTGAGTGGTGTAGGCCACTGTTGTTGGGAGCTGTGTTGATGGTGTAGGTTTTTCTGCCCTCTGTATAAGCAGTGCCGCACCTCCACTGAGAGGGAGTGGAGGGACCCTGCCGTTTGTGCCCATGCCCAGGCATAGAGGCTATGCCACTATTGGGGTCATAGTTGCCATTCAGAACCACAGACCAGCAGCCATCTAGTTCTCCCACCTCAGCCTTCAGAGGCAGCAAGAGTGAGTATGCTGGGGTGGGTAGTGGGTTAGAGATCTCATTCTCTATGCTTAAGCCCCAGCATGAAGGTGCCTCCACCATTGGGAGGGAATTTCTCTCTTTGTTTGTAAAGTTAAGCACAAGAGTTTTTGCTGCTGCTAGGGGTGGGGTCAGTTCCTGCAGCTCCAGGCAGGGAACTCTCAGCCTGTGGAAAGCATGTGCTTTGCTTTTCTTTGTCCTGTGTGCTTCCTTTTGTAGCACTGCACCATCCTTTTTCTGGCGAGTAGTGCTCTCTGTGGGCTATAATATTAGGGAACTTGCAGCACCTTCTGGTCCAGCCAGCACTGTGCCACTGTTACCCTCTCTCTGGACCCTTGGGAATGTCAGCAGGAGCTCCTGGGATGTGGAGATTTGGGAACTGTGAATCCCAGGGCTGAGTTTAGTCCTGTGATGGCTATGCTCCCAAAGTGGCACCCTGTTGTCACCAGTCAGGTCTTGAAGTCAGTGGGAAGAGATTAGTTACACAGAGCAAGCAAGTTTCCTTTCTGGGGTACCCTTGTGGGGGTCTCCAAGTCACCACCCACAGTAGTGTCAGGGTGAGTGTGGGTAGAGGAGCTTTCCAGTGCTTTTAATCCGGCCATCTTTGGTGAGGGTGCCGACAAGCCAAGCTCTTTTTCTCTCTCTTTTACCTTTTCCCTGTAATACTGAGCTCTTCCAGGCTTCTGGCCAATTTTGGCCAAGCTGACCACTTTTCCTTCTCCTTCTGTGCCTCAAGTATTTCTCATGAGTTCTCTGTTGGATTTTACTGTTTTATTTTAGGTATTGTTATCTATTCATAATTTTTGTTCTTCTTTCTGGAAAGGGTGGTTCATGACTCTACTCAGCCATCTTGAACCAGAAACCAGGTTCCTTTATTCTTAATTCTGAACCATGTATCTTTAATTTTTCCTCAGTTTTTTTCCCATTGACTTTTTATTCTTCTTGTGTGATTTTCATCTTCTCAATACTGGCTGTAATATGTCAGTCTTCTCAATCTCTTAATTTTTCTTTTTTGCCTGTTTCTTTATTTTCCCATTCTATCTTCATTTTGCTGCACCCTTGGGGCCATTTATTTATCCTTTTTAGGCTTTTTATTAACCTTTATAAGTTTTATGAAATAATATTTTTATATAATGACTCTTGTATGGCTTCTGGTTCATATGCTATTAAGTTCCTATATCTTTCTGCTGTGTATATGTGTGTGTGCATGTGTGTGCACTTGTGTATTTAATACAGATAACCTCTATATTTTATATATATGTTTGATAATAACATTAATATATTAGTGTTAGTGTTAAAATAATTAAATATAATAATAAATAATAAAATAAATGATTTCATTTATATAAAATTTAAATCTATACTTATATGTATTCAGTTTTTTGCCCTTTCTTTAGATAGTTATGGGTTCATTTTCTCTGGATATATCAGCAAATGTCAACCCATTTAAATTGAAGAAAGACCAAAGAAATAGTTCTGTGTTGGTCTGATAAGTCTAAGAGGAGGCCCAGGTACCAGTTAAAGACTATTAATTATTTGTTTTTACTGCCATGACAACACAAAACTTGGCTGGTAAAAATTTGATTTTTAGATCCTTAGCATAAAAAAAAATAGTAAGAGACAGTCTTTCAATCATCCAATCCAGGGAATTTGGACCAAAAATGATTAGAAAAATAAAAGCTCAAGTGTATCTTGCCAGTTTGCGTAAAAGCAGACACATCATGCTCCTTTTTTTTTTTTTTTTTTTCTTGAGACAGAGACGGAGTTTTGCTGTTGTCGCCCAGGCTGGAGTGCAATGGCACAGTCTTGGCTCACCACAACCTCCGCCTCCTGGGTTCAAGCGATTCTCCTGCCTCAGCCTCCCGAGTAGCTGGGATTACAGACATGTGCCACCATGCCCAGCTAATTATTTTTATTTTTATTTTTTTTAGTAGAGACGGGGTCTCTCCATGTTGGTCAGGCTGGGCTTGAGCTCCCGACCTCAGGTGATCTGCCCACCTCAGACTCTCAAAGTGCTGGGATTACAGGTGTGAGCCACCGTGCCTGGCCTATGCTTCTTTTATATTACTGAGTGGTCTGGTGGCTGCTGCTATGTTGCTGCAGTGAAGAGACAGGCAATAATTATCCTCAAGCAAATCAGGGGAAAGACAAATTTTCAAAGAAATCTTCCATCTCCCAAGTTTTTTTTTTTATTTTTTTCTTAGTGTTTCCTTTTTTCCCTCCGTCTATCTTTCTCTCTCAACTAGTTCTTGGGATCTGTGTTTCTCTTTCATTTCTGTAGTTTCTCCAATTTTGATTTTGAGACATGAAACTATTTTAGTTATCCATATTAGGAGAAACTGCTTAATTCTGTTTAGTAGCAATATTTTTTAGTTATATATGTTTTATTCTTGAAAAGCAAACTATACAAATGTAGGTTACATACTATGTTAGCACAACTCTGCTATTCCATTGTATTGTGGTATTTATCAACATGACTTTACTGCTAAAGCAGACCCTTTTCAAAGAAGATGCAAGTTTCAACAACTTCATTATTCATTCCTGGGATGTGCTACAAAACCTACTGAAATGAACAGCAAATTGTTCATCTTTTTTATTTCATTACAATATTTATATTTGATTGATTTCCTGACCCTTCAGAACCCTTGCCTCAAAATTCTCATTCATTATCATCACAAATATTATTATATCATAATTACTACCCAATCCCAATGAAGTTTCTGGATGTAAAGATCATCTTAAACTAGACTTAAAAATACATACAAATCCCAACTTCACTCTCTTCCACTTCAAGATTTTAGCAAGACTCTCTCAAATGAGTCTTCTCCATTGTCACAGAATAAATTTAGATTTTTCTTATTAGTAGTTCATTTTAATGGTATTTTGGGAGAACCAGCATCTTGGAAGCCTAGCAAGATCCAGCTGAGACCTCTTCATTGTGAACCAAGATTCTCAATTCAAAAACAATGCACTCCTCTGAGGTCCCTAGAGATCCCTCCCAAGGCAGGCTTGAAGAGTACGTCACCTGTGCGGTCACATAGGGCCCCAAACTTAAAAGGTCTCTGTGCTTGCATTAAAGCTCTTCTATTGCTATCTTAATTTTTTAACAGTAGCTAGAAGTGGGCACTGCATTTTTGTTTTACACTGAGTCACCCAAACTATGTAGTTAGTTTTGCTTTACTCACAGAGATATCTATGATTAAGAATAAGATAGAATTTAATATATGCATATTTTTGTGTTATTTCATTTATAAAACCAAATGAGAATATTTTATATCTAAGGAATAATAAAACATTTTATAGAATATTTTGATTCTCTAAAATCTTTTGATTGTCTTGAAAACTTTTATCTTTGGTGACTATTTGCCTTATTATTAACAGCTCTACTATTTGTCCTTGTCTGGTTTTGTCACTTTTATTGGTTGTACATCTATAAGAGGAAAGTTCATGGGAGAAGTTGGGCAATTTTCCTTTGAGACCCACCTAGGTTTTTCAAATGCCAGTTGCATGTATTAAATCAGTTGTTTTCCTGTGTAACTGGAATAAAACATTAGGTGACCTTTCAGATGGTAAATTCCACAGTGGGCCAGAAGGAAATTTTAACTGCCTATCATATTTTACTTAAAAATAACAACAACAAAAATCTTTTAGGAAAACTATCTTTTATAACCAAACTATTACAGAAAAAGAGCTTGTATGACTTCCTGTTGTAAATCATTTTTTATAAATATTATACTTAAAAAAAGTACAACTAAAGGAAATTAGATTATTTAAAATGTAATAATTCTCTTTTTCATATTACTCTATTTTATGGTAGTATTATGCATTACAAATTTTTTTTACCTTTATTTTCCAATTTGTGTCTCTTTTGTTCCAAATGTGCAGAAGACTGTAAAAAAATTCAATAGATAATATTAGTATAAGATAATGCTTTCTAAATATTGTTTCACCCCCTGACTCAAAATATAGTTTAATATGTTAATTCTTAAAACACAAAATTCTTTCCAATTTTACTGAGCAAACTTTTGATCAGTTATTAAATTGTACAGAATGATACTCAGTTTTCTTATACCTCAACACACAATATATGTTTAGCAACAAAATATATGTTTTTGAAAAGACGTGAGTTTTAGAATAATCAATGCTCCTTCTTAGTCTGTATATTATTAAAAATAATATCCAGTGTATTTTTAACACTACTGAAAGAAGTTTTAAGTAGCTTTAAATCCTGTAAGTCACAGACTTACAGGGTATTTGTCACAGATTTTGCTAAGGCAGAAATAAGCTCATATGCTATTTATTGAGTAAAATAAAACAACATTAAAAACAATAATACCAAGTGTTATTTATTCTTGCTTCTGTGTTTTTCTATGAAAAATTGATTAGAACATAAAGTCATTTCATTTCTTATTTTTAAATAGGTAGACATAGTAACCATGAGCTAATTCTCCATCCATAAATTATAATATTTAAAAAGTACATTTATAATTACTTTTTAAATTAATAATTTATTTTATAATCTACAAATCTGTATTTGATAAATAATAATGATGATTTGCCATTTATTAAGAGAAGAGATACTCTGCTAGCTACTTTACAGAGATTATCTGATTTTTTTCTTTACAACAGCCTTGTGAGTTAGGTAATATTATTATTTCAAAGTTGTAGAAACTGAGACTTTTAATAATCACACAGGTGATAATAGGTAGATAGAATATGAAATACCTGAATGTAAAGGCAGGACACTTAAGAACTATGTTATGGCATCTCCCAATAAGACACACAGACAAAATGTCCTATGTTTTCTATGACATACTCATAATAGGATATTAATGATAATTTTAACATTTCTGCCCTTAGAATATACAATCCGAAATCCAACTAGAGACAATAAGTAGACATTACTATTGTTATCTGGAAAGTGGAGAGTTGGCATTCTGCTCCACCGAGATAACCATGGGACATTTAGCTGCTTCATTCCAGAGAATATTGGGGATTTTTCAGGGGTATAGGACAGTTGATACAGTAAGTTGGGCTTAATCATATGAGATGTAGAGGTGCATTTTGATTTATAGTGAGTGGGATGAGAGTTTGAGGGAGGAGCCAAGAGTAAAAGCATAAACATAAGAAGATAACAAGTGGTGCTGAAGTTAGGATTAGAGTACAACATGAGAATAGGGTAATAGAATGAAGTTAATGGTTGCATAGAGAAGAGAGGAGGATATTTGGAGAATAAGGGAAGAAAATGTAAACCGAGAATTTGTTAGAATTACAAACAGGTGGCAAAAATGAACACAAAATTTACTTAAGCTATTAAATAAATATACAAGATTATCTCTTATAATATACTATAACGTACATTAATATATTATATATAGTTGTAATATAATAAATATATGACAGATAAATATTAAAGAAAAAAATGTTTTTCCATTTAGAAGTAAAAAAGCAAGTATTTTCTCATTACTTTAGAGATGATATTGATGTATTTAAAGCATAATTATGTGAATTGGAAAGGAGATATATTCACAGGGTACATATCAAAGCCCAGATATTACCATCCAGATGAAAGGATGTACTAAGAATCCAATATTAATACATCATATATAGATATGAAATTTTAGTTTACAGAAATGAGATTCTGAAAGTATTAAACATATGAATAATATTGCTGTCTTGCATTGTACATTTATTCTATGCCCATCTTATGTAATTCATATATATAATACAAAAATATATTTCATCATGTAGTAAAACAACACACTGACCAAATCAAAATAAAATATTTATCAACTTTATAATTCTAGTTTAATTATAAATTGATAGAAGAATAATTTGTTCTTATACTTTAATACATAACAAATTTAGTATGCATAAATCTGCATTTTTTGAAGTTCAAAAATTCAGGAGCACAGAAAACATTGATTTTAAACAGCTGAAACATGAAGAGGTAGTTGCTATATTGTAGTCAATCTGCTAGGTAGGGAAATTAGTAATTAATTATGTGAAAATTCTGACAGTAAGGTCATTATTTCGTAGAGACTTAAGCTTAACCTTACATCTACATTTAAATTTCAATTAGATATATTAGCTGTGAGTGATAAACATGAATAAGTGACAAAAGAAATTGCAAAGGAAGAATCCAAGAGAAATATTGAAATAAAAGTGGTGTGTCTTGCTGTTAGTAACCAATGCATAAATTTGTACGTTAGGTACTTAATAGAATGTAAAAACCAACAAAACTTAAATGAGCAGCAAAGATAAAACAAGTTCTGTTTTATACACACACACACATACAAGTTGTTTATAGAGTACTGGGCTTCAGAATCCTTCTGGAGATACATATATATTATATACATATGTATGTATACATACACAAAAATATACATACATATATAGTGTGTATGTGTATATGCACATTTTATATGCATATATACACATGTATGTATATAGTATGTACATATACATATGCATACGTACATACATGTATATACACACTCATGTATATATAATATAGTATGTACATATATACATATCTATACATAGCATATATACACATATGTATATGCAAACGTGTGCATACACACACATGCATACTATATATGTATGCATGTAAATTTGGGTGTGTGTGTTTGTGTATGTATACATGAATGTGTATATAATATATATGTATCTCCTGAAGGATTCTTAAGTCCAGAACTCCATAAAGAAAATGAGTTCACACTTTGGGAGGCTGAGGCAGGTGGATCACCTGAGGTCAGGAGTTCGACACTCACCTGGCCAACATGGTGAAACTCCATCTTTACTAAAAACAAACAAACAAACAAAAAAATAGCCAGCACAGTAGCATGTACCTGTAATCCCAGCTACTCGGGAGGCTGAGGCGTGAGACTCGCTTGATCCCAGGAGACAGATGTTGCAGTGAGCTGAGATCACACCACTGCACTACAGTCTGGGAGACAGAGCAAGACTCTGTCTCAAAAAAAAAAAAAAAAATGAAAAGGAAAAAGAATATGAGTCCAGACTATTCTGAATGCAAATTCTGAAATAAAAACATTTGTTTTACTATGCATGTGCTTACATAAAATTAACTTTAAAGCAGTAAAATGGTCTCCAGTTCCTCCTCACTAAAGAACTTAAAATTATGGTTCCTGAAATGTTATGACCCATAAATCATGAGAGCAGACTTGTTATAGGTATAATTCAACTACTTAGTCAAGTTCTTTATGGTAAAATATTAGTTGTAGGTACCATCCTAAGGCACATAAGTTACAGACCAATGTTTCTTAAATTATTTATTTTCTAAAAAGGAATTTAATCCCTCCAAGAACCTTAAAAATATTGGCTATTGCTTTGTGTTTCTGTATTTCTCTTTCTATCCTTAAATTTGGATTTGTGTTTCTGGAAGCTATATTTTTTTCTGGGGGTACAGAATTTGTCTGAGATGAGGAAATTCTCTATTTCTGGAAACATTCAATTTTGTCTTGAACTCATAGATGAAAATGAATGCTTTACTACACAGAAATTTGAAAAAGAATTACTTCTTATACAAAAACATTAAAAATCTTTCTTGCAGCCATGCTCATTCCCTTGTTAAATACCTTCATGTAATCATCTCAGAAGAAATAAACAAATAAAATTAAAAAGAAAAAGAATATTCTTTCATTTCAATAAGAATCTCAATATATGAGACTCAAAGAGGCAGCCCACATCAAATATCTTGGAACCCTGGTAGGGGTTTAGCCTGACCAATTCAACTTATCAATGCAGTCTTACTTCTCTTAGATACTCAAGGAATATTTACCTGTATTGACCTGATGAGCTTTCAGCACTTCTAACCCAGATGTATAGTTGAATTACCTCAGGTGGTTAATGGCAAACCAATAATATTTCAGGACAAAAGAAGATAAATATATCTATAACCCATAAATGATGAGATTGGATTGATTATAGCTATAATTCTTCCTGCTCAAATTTTCTAGCCTTGAGATCCTAACGCACTTGTCAAAATGGGGAATAGGTAATCCTCTGCGATTTGCTTACATTGGGTTTCTGCTTAAACTAAAATATCAGATATATTGGTTCTGACTGCCAATGTGAAATGGACACTCTTGTTCAACCATTGTCTCTGTGTCTAGACCAGTGTAGCCATGCCAGTAAGTGCTCATAAAACATTTGTCAAAAATAAATAAATAAATAAATAAATAAATAAACTGTTCTAATTCCAAACTAACTCCATGAGGAATATTTTACATTTTCTTGCTTATTTCCTTTCGATCTTTAAAAAAAAAAGTAAGAAATCTTTGAGTTACAGTGTATTTTGTGTGGTTTTGAGGATTTGTCTAATCCTGGTTAAGAGAACTTGGAAGCCTATTGTATCTTTTTTAAATGTTATTTTTTATATATTTATTTTATTTAAATTTAGTTAAAAAATAATTAAACAAAAAGATAAATTTTACCTACTGTGATGGTTGAAGCAGCCACAACACCTATTGTATCTTGATATCCCATGTTAGAAGAGTTAAAGCCCCCAAATTTTGAGCCTAATAAAGTTTCAGGAAATTTTTCAAAAGTGCTGCATAATAGACAACTATTAACTAATAAAAACTTTTTACTTATTTGATAAATTAGGCTTTCTATATTCAGAGGCTTTTTTTCTTGTTTGAACATTCAGTTCACAAATATCACAAGTCCTGATCACTCTCAAGTTAATATTAGGATTAAATGAGATAATATATGGAAAATACCTGATAAACCTACAAAACAAAATGTTGGTGTTTAATAAATGTTATTTCCTCCCTTCCTTTTTTGACTTTAAAATAGCTTTATTTAAACTTACACAATTACTCATACTCATAATTTTTTAAATTCAGGATATTTTTACTTTTTTCAAATGGGATGTCACAAAAAAAGAATTTAAAATTTCACATATATTTGCATATGTGCATATATAATCTAATATCCCTAGAAATTTTGATTACTTGTGTTTAAATTTATAGTACAGGGAAACATTAAATTATACATAGCAAAGAAATCTAGGAATCAAATGCAAATTATGTTTTTCTACTGAAGACATAATTTTCCTAATGACTATATAATATATCCAATTCACATTGATTAAGATTATTGTTATTAGGCTTCATTTAATTCTTCCTTTTAATGTGTTTTAAATTTCAATTTAATAGAGCATGTATTATAATAATGTAATATCAATTAGGGTCTTCCTTAATGTTCCAGATATTTTCTCCTGATGCATAATATGAAAACTCCAAACTTTCATGGGCAAAAAATGTAGAAATAATCAATACTGTAAGTACATAAAATAACATTTAAATTATTTGCTTAAGTTTCTCATGGCAAATTAAGACAAATTGTAATTTATAAATTGAATATCTCTTCTTAATGAAAACATTTTGTGGTGTGATCAGAATTTTATATTTTTAAGTCAATCTAGTTAAGGAAACCA
Source organism: Gorilla gorilla gorilla (assembly GCF_029281585.2). NCBI lineage: Eukaryota > Metazoa > Chordata > Mammalia > Primates > Hominidae > Gorilla > Gorilla gorilla. Next base: position 174,944,566 of record NC_086017.1, read on the forward strand.
TGCTCTGATGACACATCATGAGGATGACATAATGATGATACCCACTAATGATAGTGCTGATGAAACTGGCAAGGTTCCTTATCCCCCTTGTAGGATATGCGACAGGGGTGTGGCTTGCTACTTTTGCCCCCGTGCTCAAACTCTTAGGGGGAGCATGCAGTGCCCCAGGTGTACTGGCTGTGGGGAATGCTTTTGAGCTCTGGCTCTATAGCAGCATCTAGGGGTCTATGACTCCCGAAGCCCAAGCGAGCGTGTGTTACAGTGTGCTCTTTCAGCTTTGCCTTCTGCAGACCATTTGTGTTAATCAGCTCAATAGATCCTCTGCCTTATTGCAAGGGCAGCGGACCAGTGTGACAGCCTGAGTTCTTGCCCAGTGTACCAGAAGAATTAGATCATAGGTGGACTGGAAGAATCAGTGCAAAATTTTATTGAGTGGTGGAGGTGGCTGTCAGCGAGATGCCTGGGGAGCCGGAAGCGGGGGATGGAATGGGAAGGTGGTTTTCTCCTGGGGTTGGGCTGTCCAGCTGCCGGGACTCTTCTCCAACTGCCCCTTCTGAACTCCACTCACTCTCCTGACGTCCTTCCTCTTCTCTCTTTCTCCCGATGTCGTTCCCCCATCACTGGTCTGCTGGTGTCTTCTGGTGTGTTTCTCTTCTCCTCTTAACATTCAGCTGCTTGTGTCTGTGCCTGCTAATGTCTCGGGTTTATATAGGCACAGGATGAAGGGTGTGGCAGACCAAAAGGCAACTTTTGGGGCATGAAAACAGAAATGACTGTCCTCATTTAGGGCCAGGGTTGTTCAGGCTTGAGAGTGGGGCCTTTGCCAGGGAACTACCCTCTTCTACAGGTATTTCCCTGTCTTATGTCCATATATCACTGATTCAGGTAGAATGGCCTTAGATTTTGATGAGAACATGACGGTGGAAACTACAGCTTTAATTTTATAGAGAAGACAGGATATTCACCGCATAAATATTCTCTTTATTCAAATATCCTGTCATTAAGAAAGATAATAGATCTTCATAGCGTGTAGTTATGTCCCCCAGTCTTCTTTCAATTTGTTAGAAATTAATAAAATCATTTGTTTGATAGAAGATGAATACCACGTATCTTTTTCTAAGGTACAACCTCTCACTGAATCTATGTTTCCTTAAAATAGTTAAGTTTATCATGGTTTAATTAATATATAAACAGTTTAATATTGAAGACAACAGAAAAGTGTTTGTCCTTAAATGGCACATTTTTTGAAAGTTTTGACCACTGACCAGCCCATATTTTAGCTTTTATGTTTCTTCTTCAGAGGCTCTGAACATGGAGAAAAAGTATCACAAAGGAACATATTGGTGTCGTATGTAACTCTATGATCAAAAACCTCAACTGGATCTTCAGCACTGCCTACTAATCACACAATATTTCTCTGATAATATTACTCTCTCACACTGTATAAGTCCATTTTCATGCTGCTATGAAGAAATATCTGAGACTAGGTAGTTTATAAAGAAAAGAGGTTTAACTGACTCGCAGTTCCACATGGCTGTGGAGGCCTCTGGAAACCTACAGTCATGGCAAAAGGCACCTCTACACAGGATGGCAAGAGAGAGAATGAGTGCAAGCAGGGGAAATGCCAAACACTTAAAAACCATTAGATAGATATTGTGAGAACTCAATCACTATCACAAAAACAGCATGGGGGAAACCGCCCCTATGATTCTATTACATCCATCTGGTCCTGCCCTTGACACATGGGGATTATTACAATTCAAGGTGAGATTTTGGATTGGGACACAGAGCCAAATCATATTCTGCCCTTGGCCCCTCCCAAATCTCATGTCCTCACATTTCAAAACACAATCATGCCCTTCCAACGGCCCCCAAAAATCTTAACTCATTTCAGCATTAACTCAAAAGTCCAAGTCCAAGGTCGCATCTGAGACAAGGCAAGTCCCTTTTGTCTATGAGCCTATAAAATTGAAAGTTATTTACTTCCTAGATAAAATGGAGGTACAGGCATTGGGTAAATATACTGGTTCCAAATGGGAGAAATTGGCTGAAACAAAGGGGCTACAGGCCCCATGCAAGTCCAAAATCCAACAGAGCAGTCAGTAACCTTAAAGTTCCAAAATGATCTCCTTTGACTCCATGTCTCACATCCAGGTCACACTGATGCAAGAGTTGGGCTCCCATGACATTGTGCAGCTCCTACCTGCAGCGTTGCAGGGTACAGCCAGCCTCCTGTCTGTTTCACAGGCTGACATTGAGTGTCTGCAGCTTTTCCAGGTGCATGGTGCAAGCTGTCTATGGATCTACCATACTGGGGTCTGGAGGATGGTGGCCCTCTTCTCATAGGTCCACTAGGCAGTGCCCCAGAGGGGACTCTGTGTGGGGGTGCGAGCCCCACATTTTCCTTTCTATGCTGCCCTAGCAGAGGTTTTTCATGAGGGTTCCTCCCCTGCAGCAAACTTCTGCCTTGACATCAAGGCATTTACATATGTCCTCCAAAATCTAGGCAGAGGATCCCAAACCTCATTTCTTAACTTCTATGCACCCACAGTTTCAACACCACATGAAAGCCACCAAGACTTGGGGCTTGCACTCTCTGAAGCAATGGCCCAAGCTGTGCCTTGGCCACTTTTAGCCATGCCAGAAACTGAAGCAGCTGGGACACTGGGCACCATGTCTCGAGGCTGCACAGAGCGGGAGCGACCAGGGCCCAGACCAGGAATCCATTTTTTCTTCCTAGGTCTCTGGGCCCATGATGGGAGAGGCTACCATGAGGTCTCAGACATGCCCTGGAGGCATTTTCCCCAATTGTATTGGTGATTGACATTTGGCTCCTCATTACTTATGCTGATTTCTGCAGTGGGCTTGAATTTCTCCACAGAAAATGTTTTTTTTTTTTTCTTTTCTATCACATCATCTGGCTGCAAATTTTTCAAGCTCTTATGTTCTGTCAACTCTTGAAAGCTTTGCTGTTTAGAAAATTATTCGACCAGATACCATAAATCGTCTCTCTCAAGTTCAAAGTTCCACAGATCTCTAGAGCAAGGGCATAGCAAAGGTCACCTTTATTCCAGTTCCTAACAAGTTCCTCACCTCCATCTGCAACAACCTCAGCCTGGACTTCATTGTCCATATCACTATCAGCATTTTGGTCAAAACCATTCAACAAGTATCTAGGAAGTTCCAAACATTCTCACATCTTCCTGTCTTCTTCTGAGCCCTCCAAACTATTCCAACCTCTACCTGCTACCCAGTTCCAAAGTCGCTTCCACAGTTTTGGGTCTCTTTATAGCAGCACCACACTCTCTGCAGTACCAATTTACTGTATTAGTCTATCCTCATGCTGCTATGAAGAAATACCTGAGACTGGGTAATTTGTAAAGAAAATAGGTTTAATTAATTCACAGTTCCACATGGCTCTGGAAGACTCCAGAAATGTACATTCATGACAAAAGGCACTTCTTCACAGGTCTGCAGAAAACAAGATGAGTGCCATCAGGAGAAATGCCAGATGCTTATAAAACCATCAGATCTCATGATAACTCATTTACTATCACGAGAATAGCATGGGGGAACCTGCCCCCATGATTCAATTACCTCCACCTGGTCCCAGCCTTGACCTGTGGGGATTATTATAATTCAAGGTGAGATCTGAGTGGAGACACAGTGCCAAACCATATCACACACCATATTCTATTTTTTACAAAATTCTGAAAGTTTTTTAAATGTCTCTTCACCAGTAAATAATAACACTGTGTACTTCACAACAGAAATAAAAACTATAGGAGGTAACTGACAACTTTTGTTAAAAATATCTGCATAAATCCTTATTTATTTTATTCTGTAACAATATGAGGATGACACAATCTGAACACTTATTTTTATTCTTTCCATTTTCTTTCATCCTCATAAGCACATTCATATCACACACAAACACACGCACACACATATGCACACACACTCAACATCTTTCAAATGTTTTCAATTCAATTTCTCTCTCCTTCTCATTTTATCTCCTCTGGCCCAGTAGAAATTCCCTGTCTTTTTTTTTTTTTTTAATGAATTTCTATATTCCCTAACACGAAGTATTTCTTACCAATACCCAGTACAGACATACATAAATTCACAACAATGTTTTGCTGAGCTTACTTCTTTTTTTGGCATTTTCTTAGTGATTTGCAACCAATTCCTCTTTAATGAAATCTGTATTTGCCTTGGTCATGACACCTGGGATGTAGCACCTTGTACTTACCCTTAGTAACACATATCATTATCACAATTATAATTAAATCAATAACATGTAAATTTCTTATTTGTAATATTAAATAAGAAATATATATTCCTTATTTAAATACATAAAATATATTTTAAAATATATATTTCAAGAGGCAAAGGAAGAGATGTCTTGTTCAAATTACTCAGTATATTTCATATAGGAATCAGTCCGTAAATGTTGCCATTTGTGTTGGAACTTAGTGATTAAATGATAATAACTCAATAGAAATATCCCAATTGTAAGAAATCTCTATATCTGTACTATCAAATATGGTAGCCAGTAGCCATATGTGGCTCATGAGCTCTTGAAATTAGCTAATTTGACTAACAAACTGAATTTTTTATTCTATGTAATTTTATTTGCTTTAAAAATAGTCACAGGACACTAGTAGCTATTAATTTAGGGGTCTAGTTTTGAAAAAAAAGTATAAGTAAAACACACACACAGGGAATCTTTATAGGGACAAGAACAAAGATTAGAGAAAATATTTTTTAAATAGCTATATATGTGCCATTATACTATAAATGAGAGAACTAAGCTGAAGACTCTCCCTGCCAAATCCTGGCCTGCCCTTTTACTGTACCAGGTATTGTATCTGCTTCTAGGTCTGAAGGCCTCCCCTGCCTAATCTTATTTCCCTCCCCTTTCACCTTTCAAAAATGGTATCCTATAATAAGTCTCTTGCAATTGTAACTCTGTGTCAATGACTGCTTCCAAAAGACCTGATTAACACTAGGACTTTATAGTATCCCAGACACAGGATTAGACATGCAATATGAAAAATAATTGCCATCATTTCACTTAAATCACACTTAATATAATTCCTTCTCATTATTACCATATATAAGCAATTTGTACCATTTTGCATTTTAGTTTATGTGGAGACTGTCTTTTGCTAACCTCTTTAGTATGGAGCAACTACGAACAGCAATGAAGCAAGAATTACTTCTTAGATTTGAAAATAATTTTATCTGAGAAATTATGGAATGGCATTTTTTCTAAGCAAATAACTCAGAATGTATAATGAAAAGAATGTCACGATTAATTTAGGCTTAATGTTTTATGAAAAGAAAAGAAAACATTAAAACACAATTATTGATTGCAGGATTTAATGTATGTGAATTTTTAAAAATATTAATAAACATCCTAAAGTCACAGAATTTTACACTGTTTACTTTCTTGGTACTACTTATGTAAATCACTGGTATCAAAAACTCTTCTATATGACAAATTCTTTATGACATGGAATTGTTCATAATTAAAATTCAATTATTTGTAGCTTGGGTAAAATATAAATAAGGACTGTGAAGTAAATAGCTTTTAACACTATGCATCTTTTGCAAGTGTTTTTTTTCTTTCATTGGTTAGTAATAAAATACTAGGCTATCTACAATGTTTGTGTTTAGGAGAATTAAATAGGTATGCAATGGTATACAAGACATAACCGTATTTTTAAGGGAGAAAATTCAGAAGCTGCCTTAATTAAATATCTATCTGTGAAAAGCATATTTAAAAATGACAGTATACTTACAAGGAAACAATAATCAAATGATTTTTCTAATGCTATTTTTGAAAATATTTTCTTATTTGAGTATACACCAAAGAATGGGAAAAATTCTACATCCTTAATTGAAGACTAGATGGATTTTCATACATTCCTTGAATTGGATAACCAAGATTTTCTATACTTCCACACAATTTGTGTCTTGTTTAAAATAATCAACATCTAAAATAGAAGAGGCAACTTTGTTTAAAGGTGTTACACTATTATGATGAAGAGTAACATGAAAATCTGAACAGGCCCCAAACACATTTTTTCTGCATTATTTAAGAGTTCTATATTACAGAGTTTATTAAAATTGGTCCTTGTTCCAAATATATCATGCTGACCTTTTAACTTTATTTCCCTGTGGTCTGTGGACTATATAACCTTCTCCTTGGTTTTATTGCCAGTTTCAAGATTTTTATTTTTGTTGTTTGTGATGCCTCAATATTCTATAACTTTGATTATTCACTGTGTAAATGAACTGTAATTCTTATTTTGTAAATATGATTTTCATGTAGCAAAACTTTAACACATTTTCTGAGCAAAAACCGTGTCACATGGCAATTATTAGTAGACACATAAATACTCATGGTGAAATGAAAGTAATTTTTTAATACATTTCTAGCTTAAATTTTCAGTATCAATAAGATGCCTGCCCTTGTATAACAAATAATCTCAATCTTGGGCATTTTTTCAGTTATTCTCCAGATTCGCTGAATTTAGTAAAAGCAAATGTATTTAGTGTACACATTTCCTCTTATATATTCATTCAAGTGAATAAACTCAAAGCAGAGTAAAAATTTATTGAACTTTGCCAGAATGCTCTTCAAGAACTCACGAAGTATAATTACTCTCAAACTGATCTCCCCTGACGCATTGGGATCTAGCAACACTAGCCCCCTTGCTTTTTCTCACACACTCCAGGCATCCTCCCCTTTAAGATTTGTGCACTAGCTATTCTCTCTATTTCAAGTGCTCTCCCCCAAGAATCTCCACAGCTAACTCTCACCTCTTTCAAGGCTTTAATCAAATGCCACATTCTATTTATAGATATAGTTATTTTTCACTATTTATAGTTATAACTCCTACTCTCACCCCTTACTCTCAATTTTCATTGTTCTCTTCTCATTTTATTTTCCCAAAGTACTTTTCACCTTTTATATTATATGAAATGTAGGATGTAAATTGTACATTTATTCTTTATTTTCTGATTCACACAACAAGAATATAAGCTAAGCCCTATGAGGCACATAATTTTTGTTTGTTTTGGTCATTAATATGTCATGTCTTGCATAGTAGGCACTTAATATGTGTGTGTTAAATGAAATAATGTAAATGAATGAAGTTATTATACATGATTTTATGGTCAGTTGATATTTTCAATATGTATTATCGATCATGTATCAAGCACTGTGTTATTTTTGGTGAATATAATCATGAAAAAGACAGCACGGGGCTATCCTCAAGTAGCTAACACCATATAGTAGAAGATGGAGATTAAAGAAAAACACAAAAGATTGATTATGAAAAGGCCTTGAATGAAAAGTACGTGGATATTATGGATGCATGAAAGAAGAAAGTTGTCCTAGTCTGAGGGAAGAGGAGGGGTGTAAAGGGAGGGGAAGATATTTATAGGAAGTGTTAAGTAACTGCTATTAATCTTGAAGATTTTTTATTTTTTATGCTCAATGACAAAATGAAAACTATAGGCTACATGAGGATTTTTTATTTAAAATTGAAATTGGACCCCTTTCTTAACTCAAGGTGGATTAAAGACTTAAATGTAAAACATAAACTATCAAAAACCTGGAAGATAACCTAGGCAATACAATTCTGGCCATAGAACTGGGCAAAGATTTTATGATGTGGATGCCAAAAGGAACTGCAACAAAAACAAAAATTGACAAATGAGATCAAATTAAACTAAAGAGCTTCTGCATAGCAAAAGAAATTATCAAGAGTGCACAGGCAACCTACACAATGGTTCAAGGGTACAGCTGAATGTTTGTTACATAGGTAGAAAGATTTGCAAACTATGCATCTGGCACAGATCTAATATCCAGAGTCTATATGGAACGTAAACAAATTTACGAGGAAATATGAAAGACCCTATTAAAATGTGGACAAAAGACATGAACAGTACTTCTCAAAAGAACACATACACAGCCAACAAGCATATGAAAATATGTTCAACGTCACTAATCATTAGAGAAGTGCAAATCAAAACCACAGTGAGATACCTGTGTCACATCAGTCAGAATGGCTATTAATAAAAAGTCAGAAAATAACAGGTGCTGGCAAGGTTGTAGAGAAAAGGCAATGCTTATACTTTCCTGGTGCGAATATAAGTTATTTTAGCCATTGTAGAAAGCAGTTTGGCAGTTTCTGAAAGAAACTGAAACAGAATTTCTATTCTATCCCAGAACCCCAGTATTGAGTATAAACCCAAAGGAAAATAAATCATTCTATCATAAAGACACATGCATGCATATGTTCATTGCAGCGCTATTCACAAAAGCAAACACCTTGAATCAATATAAATGTCCATCATGTACACTGGATAAGGAAGATGTGGTACACCTACACCATGGAATATTACATAGCAATAAAAGCAATGAGATTATGTTCTTTGCAGCAACATGCATATAACTGAAGCCCAACTAAACAAACTAACACAGAAACAGAAAACCAAATACCACATATTGTCACGTATATGTGGGAGCTAAACACTGAGTATCTATGAACACAAAGCAGGAAAAAACAGACACCAGGGTCTACTTGAGGGTGGAGGGTGGGAGGAGGGTGAGGATAAAAAAACTGCCTAGCAGATACTATGCTTATTGCCTGAGTGATTAAACAATCTGTACATCAAACCCCTACAACATGCAATTTGCCTATAAAACAGACATGCAAAAGTACCCATGAACCTAAATAAAAGTTAAAAGTGACTATTGTTGACATTATTAAATTAAAATAAATAATAGATAAAAGGTATCAATATTTTGTACACATGCTAATTGATATAAATTTCATGAAAAACCTTGTGTACAGATGAACAACTTAAAAGATGAATATGGAAATAAAGCATTTTGGGGGAGATGTAGAGACAGAAATATTGTAAGCACTGAGTATCATTTACACAAAACAAGAATAAATACGTACAAGTATTAGAGATCACTGATACTTGATCATAAGGTATTAATCAGAGTTACCTTAGAATAACATATGCTGTTTACTACCAGCTTCATAGGCTTCCACAGTCATCTAAATTTAAAAATTAATGAAGTAAAATGCCAATCTTTCTCTTTCTAGTTTGAACACAGAATTTATCAGTGAGCCAGGAAATTTCTGGGAATCAACTAATTAAAATACAGATTTCAAAATACATATTATTGACCAACAAATTATTGAGTTGATAAAATATTTCTATTTAGGTACTGTGTGTTAAAAATAAAAATAACTCATGTATTAAAGCAAAAGTTAAACGTAATTATATGTGATGTATAATTGTGTATTTTAATTGATTCCTAAGCCTCGCATGTTTCTAAAACTATACCACTGGTGTTTTTTTGAAAAATTACTTTAAAAAAAAAATCTCAAACATTTTTAATCAAGCCAACAAATATAACTGAAAAGGAGGTGAAATCTGTATCATATAAGAATTTTTTACTGAATAAAATGACCCAATGTAGTCATGATGTGTTAAAAGGAAAATTTTCTTAGTAGAGAGATCATAAATTGAAATTTGAAAAGCAGTTTGGAGCTATGGATTCAAGTAGTACCTTAGCTAGATGGTGCATTGATTTCTCTGGGCTGCTGTAACAAAGTGCCACCAACTAGGTGGCTTATAACAATAGAAACTTATTTTCTTGTGGTTCTGGAGGCTATACGTCCAAAGTCCAGGCATCAGCAAGGGGGGGCATGCTGTCTTCTCCAGATTCTGGTGGTTTCTGGCAATTCTTAGCATTTCTTGGATCACAGCTACATCACTCCAGTCTCTACCTCTGTGGTCACACGGCTATCTTCCCTCTGTCTGTGTCTTCACATGGCATTCTCTGTGTGCCTCTTTTAAGGATAGGGTCATATTGGATTAAGGGCCCATCCTGCTCCAGTAAAACCCCATATTAATTGGCATCTTAATTATATCTGCAAAGACTCTATTTTCCATAAGGTCACATTCACAGGGATTAGGACTTCAACCGCAGTTGATAGTATGGCATATCATTTCCTACTCTAGGTCATGAATTTACCTAACTTAACTGATTAGCAAAACTTGAACTGAACTTACATGAGGCTACTTATAGATATTATATTTATTATTCATATTTTTATATATATAACTTTTATATAGACATTTTTAACTATACTTGTGAATAGTCCTAAATTCTGTTGCAGAAACACTAATACTTTTCAAGTGTTGCTCTAGGTCTTTCTGGTTTTATATATATATATATATATATATATATTTTTTTTTTTTTTTTTTTTTAATTTTCCCATAGGTTACTGGGATACAGGTGGTATTTGGTTACATGAGTAAGTTCTTTAGTAGTGATTTGTGAGACTTTGGTGCACCTGTCACCCAAACATTATACACCCCACCCTATTTGTAGTCTGCTGGGATAATTGGCTAGCCATATGTAGGAGAATGAAACTGGATCCTCGTCGCTTACCTTGTGCAAAAATCAACTGAAGGTGGATTAAGGACTGAAACCTAAGAACTGAAACTATAAAAATTCTAGAAGATAACACTGGAAAAACCCTTCTAGATATTGGCTTAGGCAAGGATTTCCCAAAAGCAAATGCAATCCAAACAAAGATAAATAGCTGGGACTTAATTAAAATAAAGAGCTTTCGCATGACAAAAGGAACAGTCAGCAGAGTAAACAGACAACTCACAGAGTTGGAGAAAATCTTCAGGATCTATACATCTGACAAAGAACTAATATCCAGAATCTACAACGAACTCGAATCAGTAAGAAAAAAACAACCCCGTCAAAAAGTGGGCTAAGGACATGAATAGACAATTCTCAAAAAAAGACATACAAGTGACCAACAAACATGAAAAAATGTTCAACGTCACTAATGATCAGAGAAATGCAAATCAAAACCACAATGCAATACCACCCTACTCCTACAAAAATGGCCATAATCAAAAAAACAGTAGATGTTGGCGTGGATGCGGGGATCAGGGAACACTTCTACACTGCTGATGGGAATGTAAATTAGTACAGCCACTATGGAAAACAGTGTGGAGATTCCTTAAAGAACTAAAAGTAGGCCGGGCCCATGACTCGTGCTTGTAATCCCAGTGCTTTGGGAGGCTGAGGCGAGTGGATCACGAAGTCAGGAGATTGAGACCATTCTGGCCAACATGGTGAAACCCTGTCTCTACTAAAATACAAAGAATTAGCCAGGGTTGGTGGTGCGCACCTGTAGTCCCAGCTACTTGGGAGGCTGAGATGGGAATGGCTTGAACCCTTGAGGTGGAGGTTGCAGTGAGCTGAAATTGCGCCACTGCACTCCAGCCTGGGTGACAGAACAAGACTCCATCTCAAAAAAAAAAAAAAAAAAAAACTAAAAGTAGAACTACCATTTGATCCAGCAACCCCACTACTAGGTATCTACCCAAAGGGAAAGAAGTCATTATAAAAAAAGATATGGCAGCACAGTTGGCAATCACAAAATCATGGAGCCAATAAAAATGCCCATCAATCAACTAGTGGATAAAGAAACTAATATATATATATACACACATATATATATACACACACAAACATATATACACAAACACACACATATATATACAAACATATATATACACACACACGATATATATATATACACACACACACACACACACACACACACACACACTGTGGAATACTATTCAGCCATAAAAATGAATGAATTAACAGCATTTGCAGTGACCTGGATGAGATTGGAGACTACTATTCTCAGTGAAGTAACTCAGGAATGGAAAACCAAACACTGTATGTTCTCACTGATATGTGGGAGCTAAGCTATGAAGACGGGAAGGCATAAAAATGATACCATGGACTTTGGGGACTTGTGGGGCAGGGGGTGGAGGGGAGGAGGGGGACAAGGGATGAAAACTATTTCTTTATGGTATGGTCTTATTTTAAATTTTGTAGTAGAATTGACCTCAATTTTTTTTGTTTGTTTTAAGGCTCATTAACCTTAAGTAACTGTAATTATTGGCACTTTTGCCTAATTGTTTTTGTAAGCCAAACTACTTTTAGTTGAGAAATACTCTTTCTATAGACACTAAGGTACCTTGTAGGCTCATACCAAACTCTGACAATTAAAAGGTGTTATTAAATGCTATTTTTTGCATAGAACATATTTTTTTCTTTTACTTTTTTTTGGTCCTCATTCAAAGTACTTTTCTTCAAAAACTATTTTTACTATACAAGCTCATCAATTTCCTGTATTTACACTTAAAAATGTATTGCTAAATTTAGTCATGGCAAAATCATAAGCCTTTTCAATTTTATTCCATTTTGTTTAAGAATACAAATTTGTTGAATTGTAAATATAAGCTCAGTCTAAAAATTTCTTTCACAAAATGAAATGTTTCAAAGTATAATAATAAAATTTAAAAATTAAATTATGAACATATTTTTATCTAATTATTTAACTTGTGTGGTAACTCTTTAAAAATAAATTCAAATTATATTTGCAAGTTTCAGTTTTAATAAATCAATTCAAAGATACTTCAAAAGCTGACATTTTGACATTTGATTCATTGAATAAATTAAGCTTCCCATTTGGTTTTGAATACAATCAAAATTTCAAGGAGCCATTTATAAAATCTTTTAATCCTAGTGTAAAACAATTATATTTAAAAAATTCTTTTCTAAAAGTTCAAATATTTCTGAAACTGGACTTAGGACAGATAGCAAAAGAGAAAATACCTATTGCTGTACTAAAGTATGCATTTATTTTAACATTTAATATTAGCGGTCAAAAAATTTTATCTCATTTTATATGTGTATACTCCAAATATTTGTATATTTTTATAGTCATAGCTTCTAGTTTGATTGGTTCAAATTTGAAAGTAATTATAAACTACATGAGTACATGACTAATTCCAAATATTTTAAGCTGTTTAGGTTTCACAATATACTTAGAAATATGTGTTCACCTTGATGTTGTGCTGTGCTAAAATTTGTACTCTTATCACCATAAAAGTAGTAAGTTTATGTTTAATGTTGAACATTTAAACAGAATATATTGTATCATGCACAGTGATACCAGAATGAACTTTTAAACTTCATTTTGATTGCATATATTAAAGCAAATCAAACATTTATTAGGATTAACAGAGTTGATTTTTTTGTTTGAATCATCTGATGACATAGATATAAAACTGTATCATTCCATTGTTCTTCAAAAGTTCTTCTACTTATACTTGCAGCACATTAATAGCTCTCACAACCTTTTGTTAATGGTCTATTTCTCCAAAGAGTTGAGTAAAAAGTAAGTACGTCTTGAGAGATTATGAATAGGTTGCAGCTACTTTTCTTGTTTTTATATATCTTTTTTTATAGGAAGAAAATATATTGTGCTTGAATAAGATTAACATACATGGTATTTAGAGAAAATTATTTTTATTTATATATGATATCGTTTTATTTGGAAGGAACTCTTGTAAAAAAGAATGAAATGATAGTGTGGACAGAGTCATGTTGATAATTTTTAGGACTGCTGATGTAACTCAGTTTAGTAAGATGAAGGAGCTTCAGAATATTTATATTTCTTTGATGACAAGAATGTGGAAAGCAATGAACATATTTACATAATTCTGAAAATATGAACAGGGAAAGGTCAGTATGTGTTCTAGTTAGTTCAACCTTAAGAAACTGTTTCTTGGGAATTGGGAAGGGTATGGGTGTATAAATATGTAATGATTTGAAAGGGGAATCAGGAACTTAAAAGACAATGAATAAATGAGCATGCATACATAAAAACTATTTGGCATTGCTAATTTGATCAGGATGATTTTTAAAATTGTCTCACAACTTTTTCACATCACTTGTTCTACTCAGTAGCCATTGGGAGAAGCAGCACTACTGGTCCAAAGAGGAGTTCTTTCCCTTAATTGCCCTTTCAGAATTGATTTGGATTTTGGAAATCATAGCAGCCTGCTGTTTTTATTATTCATCTTGGCTTATTGTCACCGGCAGCTTCTTTGACTTTTATGATTACATTTTTTAAAAATGCATAAAAATATTATAAAAAAATGAAAACAAGAAAAATAGAATTACCCAGAACATGACTCACATCATACTTTTAATATTTTGTATAGCCTTTTATAGTATTTGTCCCCTCTACATAAATATATATGAATATATTTGGAGTTATGCCCATTGTTCTACAGCCTAATTTCTACATTTAAATGTTTCTAGAAGTCTTTGTGTTCTTCAATACATTTGCAAAAATGTATTGAAAACCTTAATGACTTAAGTTTTCCATAAGATGAATGTGCTATTATAATTTAACCAATAACTTATTGATTACCATTATTGATGAACATTGATGACATTTTTAAGTTTTACTCTTGTAATTAAGCTCACACTAGGTAGATTTGTGATATTTAGATATATTAAATATCTAACTAGTAGAATAAACATATATACTTATGCATGTATATATATGTGTATATTCTAGCATTTAGTATATATGCGTGTTCTAGAATTAGATATTTAATTTGTGATTATTTATCCTTGTGTATTACTTTTTACTCCTCTTTTTTTACAAAAATTTTTTCTAGTACAGGTTTTGCCTTTTTATTTTACGCAATTCATATGACACTAAATAATCACTTTAAAAAAATAGAAAAATATTTGTCATATTTAAATAAGAAACACCTAGCTGAGAAAGAGTGGTGAAAATATGAGAGAGGAAGGTTCATAGTTCCACATAAGTGAAAGGGAAATTCTTTTTTTTTTAGTAAAGGGAAAAGAAAGCTAGAACAGCAACTAAACAACATGAAAGTTTGCATTTCCTCCACAAAATCTGGTGGAATATCTTCTCTTTATCAAAGATCCAAATGCTTTTATGTTTGTGCTGCTATGCTAACATTTGTCTTCTATCCTTAACTATGTATCATGATATATGGTAGCTTTTGATGCTTCAACATTCATTATCTCATCTAGGCCCAGAAGGATATAAAGGATAAGAAGGATATAAACAGTGATATTTCAGCTGATTCCATTCCTTCGCAATAGGTTTTCTAGATTTCCTATCATAGCTTTTTTTAAATTTTATCTCTCTAGATAGAACTTACTCAAATAGGCATGTGAAGCAACCAGTGAAACCGGGCAATGCAATCATTTTACTGGGTGCGGATTTTGTGTCCTTTTTGTACTTTAAGAGGTATGGTCTGAGCAGTTAAATTTTCTGTTTGTTTGCTTTGATAATAGATATCAATAATTTCATAATTTTATTAAATATCATTGTGTTGCTCTTTCAAGATAGTTGTTTTGGCTTTTTTAAAGTTTTCATTGTTATTGTAATTATTATTCATTGTTCCCATAGTCTAGGATATGTTTAATTTTTACTTTTATTTTTCAGTTGAATGCTATTTGCTTTTTTCCTCATCAGTATTGTAAAGAGATTTCTTGAAACAGGAAATCCTATATCGATGAAACAGTGTATAAAAATGTTCTAAATCTTATGAAAACTATTAAAATTAAAACTAGATAATTAAAGTTTTCTGAGATATACTACAGCAGGAAGAATCATCATTAGCAGAGCATCATGGTAAGAATGTTAATGTAAAAATAATGAGAACAAATAAAAATATAGATGTACATCAAAAATAAAAATAACTGAAAACAATTACTATATAGGCATCTTCTATAGCCAGCTAAATCCTGCAGAAGTCCTATGCACATCCCCTACAAATATACATGTGGAGCAACCAGTGAAACTGGGCAATGCCATCATTTCACTGGGTATATTGTCACCAACAAAGGACCACTCAAGGAATGGCTGATTCAGTAGTTGTGACCTTTGCCCACCCTGTTCATAATCTACCCCATCATACTCAATAGGAAGCACACAGTGAAGGTTGGCTCTGCTGGGTGGACAAGTGGTGCATGGCGCCTTCCACAACTTGTACCTGCCAGCTATTTAGACCAGGTGCCAAACTGCTAATAGAAGTAGGCATTTTACCCATAATCCACCCCATAAAGAGCCACCAACAGCAAGTCTACAGTGGTCATGCCATTGCTCCATTCTAGTGTACTCAGACACTACAGCGTTTCAGATCCTTTAGAATCTGCTTCTTGGTGACTGTGTACACTAGATCACACCAGTGAAATCCAAGGGAACCACCTGCACAACTCTCCCCATTTTGTTAGTGGGCTTAGCCTAAGCAGGTACTCAGGAATGGAGTATTTCTTAATTAAAAAAATACCAAAACTCAATATTTGGAATAAACACTAAACTTATTTCAGTAAAATTTAATAAAATAGTAGAGTGTTAAAGAGGTTTAAAAATGGTCATGTAGGGATGTAGTGGAAGACTGGAGGGCACCAACATAAATGTTAGATTTTCAATAGAACATAATGGAAAAACTTGTAGGAGATACAACATTGAGATAGAATATTTGAATTAAAATCATTAAAATTCTCTAAAACTAAAAACAGACAAGGCTATAATTTAAAATATTTTTCAATTATTAAATAGAACAAGTAAATAAATAATATCCAAACATTCTAATAAAACCGAAAGCCTTACCAAAACAGAGATATAGATCAATGGAACAGAACAGAGCCCTCAGAAATAACACCGCATATCTACAACTATCTAATCTTTGACAAACCTGAGAAAAACAAGCAATGGGGAAAGGATTCCCTATTTAATAAATGGTGCTGGGAAAACTGGCTAGCCATATGTAGAAAGCTGAAACTGGATCCCTTCCTTACACCTTATACAAAAATTAATTCAAGATTGATTAAAGACTTAAACGTTAGACCTAAAACCATAAAAACCGTAGAAGAAAACCTAGGCATTACCATTCAGGACATAGGCATGGGCAAGGACTTCATGTCTAAAATACCAAAAGCAATGGCAACAAAAGCCAAAATTGACAAATGGGATCTAATTAAACTAAAGAGCTTTTGCACAGCAAAATAAACCACGATGAGAGAGAACAGGCAACCTACAAAATGGGAGAAAATTTTTGCAACCGACTCATCTGACAAAGGGCTAATATCCAGAATCTACAATGAACTCAAACAAATTTACAAGAAAAAAACAAACAACCCCATCAAAAAGTGGGCAAAGGACATGAACAGACACTTCTCAAAAGAAGACATTTATGCAGACAAAAAACACATGAAAAAATGCTCACCATCACTGGCCATCAGAGAAATGCAAATCAAAACCACAATGAGATACCATCTCACACCAGTTAGAATGGCAATCATTAAAAAGTCAGGAAACAACAGGTGCTAGAGAGAATGTGGAGCAATAGGAACACTTTTACACTGTTGGTGGGACTGTAAACTAGTTCAACCATTGTGGAAGTCAGTGTGGTGATTCCTCAGGGATCTAGAACTAGGAATACCATTTGACCCAGCCATCCCATTACTGGGTATATACCCAAAGGACTATAAATCATGCTGCTATAAAGACACATGCACACGTATGTTTATTGCGGCACTATTTGCAATAGCAAAGACTTGGAACCAACCCAAATGTCCAACAATGATAGACTGGATTAAGAAAATGTGTCACATATACGCCATGGAATACTATGCAGCCATAAAAAATGATGAGTTCATGTCTTTTGTAGGGACATGGATGAAATTGGAAATCATCATTCTCAGTAAACTATCGCAAGGACAAAAAACCAAACACCGTGTGTTCTCACTCATAGGTGGGAATTGAACAATGAGAACACATGGACACAGGAAGGGGAACATCACACTCTGGGGACTGTTGTGGGGTGGGGGGAGGGGGGAGGGATAGCATTAGGAGATATACCTAATTCTAAATGACGAGTTAATGGGTGCAGCACACCAGCATGGCACATGTATACATATGTAACTAACCTGCACATTGTGCACATGTACCCTAAAACTTAAAGTATAATAATAATAAAATAAAAAAAAGAATGAGGCAAAAAAAAAAGAAAAAAAGAAAGAAAAAGAAAAAGCAAAGAAAGAAAGAAAGAACAGGCTAAATTGGATTGTGATAAGCAGGAGCAGTGGTATCAACCACTCCTTTTCTATATAAGCCTTGTATATTGTGTTTCAATCCTTGAAGACCCTATTTTCTTTTACATTGGACCTTATTAAATATTTTAGTGGTGGTGGGGAGAGATGGAAAAGTCTACGTGGTCCCATTTTAAAGCCAATTTGTTAGTGCCAAAAACTTAGTTTTAATTTATTATCCACTGGGTCAGAGCATCCATGTCCACTATGGGATTTTTAGGGCAATGGGTACTATAATCATGGGGAATTTAGGAAAGGCATTTTTTTTTGATAGTTAAAGTGGGGCATAACTGTTTGTCCTCTATTTTTATGTTCAGTAACTCCCTGAACATTATAGGGGGTGTGTTGTTTAAATTTAGAAGGATCCCCAGGTATTACTGTAATTTGAACCCAAGTATTGATTGAGTCTATGAAGGTTTGCCAATTGGTGTGTTTTAGCAGATATTAAAGTTAATCCATAAGCTATGTTGTAGAGGTGCAAAAGAAATTCAGTGCACATTTATCTTTCTGTTTCATAAATTCTTTAAATAAATTTTGAATTTCCAGTTGGGTCAAATTGTAGACTTCCATTTCAGTATTATGATCCCTCCCTTGTATCCAGATTCCTTCCTTCCTTCCTTCGTTCCATCATCCTGCCTGTCTTTCTGTCTTTTCTTTGTGTGTGTGTGTGTGTGTGTGCGTGTGTGTGTGTGTGATTACTGAATATGCTTTGGGGAGGTTCTCCCAGCAAAGACACTGGCAGCATTTTGGCTCTGACCTAAAGATCTGTGGAATGTTGAACTTGAGAGAGACTATCTGAAATTGGAATGGAACTTATGTTTAAAAGAGAAGCAGAGCCTAAGTTTGGAAAATTTGCAGCCTGATGATGTGATAGAAAAGAAAAACCCATTTTCTGGGGAGAAATTCAAGCTGACTGCAGAAATTTGCATAAGTAAAGAGGAGCCAAATGTTAACCACCAAGAAAATGGGAAAAATGTCTCCAGGGCATGACAGAGGTCTTTATGGCAGCCCCTCCAATCACAGGCCTGGAGGCCTAGGAGGGAAAAATTGCTCTGTGGGCCAGGTTCAGGCACCCCCTTGTCTGTGCACCCTCAGGACATGGTGCCCTGCATCCCAGCCACTTCAGCTCCAGTGGTGGCTAAAAGGGGCCAAGGTACAGCTTAGGCCATTGCTTTGGAGGGTGCAAGTCTCTATCCTTGATGGCTTCACTTCGTGTTGGGCCTACAGGTATACAGAAGTCAAGAATTGAGGTTTGGGAACCTCCACCTAGATTTCAGAGGATCTATGGAAATGCCTGGATGTACAAGCAGAAGTTGGCTGCAGGGGTGGAGCCCCCATGGAGAACCTCTGTTAGGGCAACATGAAAGGAAAATGTGGGGTTGGAGCCCCCACACAGAGTCCTCACTGGGGCACTGCCTAGTGGAGCTGTGAAAAGAGTGCCACCATCCTCCAGACCCCAGAATGCTAGATCCACTGACAGCTTGCACAGTGTGCCTGGAGAAGCCACAGACACTCAACACCAGCCTGTGAAAGCAGCTGGGAGTGAGGCTGTACCCTGCAAAGCCATAGGGGCAGAGCTGCCCAAGACCATGGGAGCCCACCTCTTGCATCAGCATGCCCCGGATGTGAGACATGGAGTCAAATGGATCATTTCAGAGCTTTAAGATTTAATGACTTCCCCACTGGATTTTGGACTTGCATGGGGCCTGTACCCCCTTTGTTTTGGCCAATGTCTCCCATTTGGAATGGAAGCATTTATCCAATGCCTGTACCTCCATTGTATTTTTGAAGTAACTGACTTGCTTTTGTTTTTATAGGCTCCTAGGTGGAAGGGATTTGCCTTGTCTCAGATGAGACTTTGGACTTGGACTTTTCAGTTAATGGTGAAATGAGTTAAGACTTTGGGGGACTGTTGGGGGACTGTTTGGGGGACTGTTTCCTGAGGCCTCCCTAGCCATGTGGAACTGTGAGTCAATTAAACCTCTTTTCTTTAAAAAAAAAAAAAAAAGCCACAAAGGATAAAAAATGTCTGAAATTATATCTAAAGTGGAGGATGTACAAGACATTTTTATTGCAAAGAAACAAAGTAGCCTTACCTTAGACTTCTACAGGCCAAATTATATCTGCACAATTTTGTGGCCTACTAAAGAACTACAAACTATCAGCAGATTGCTTTTAATTTGAACAATATTTGTAGGAGACAATAGATTAATGTCTTCAAAGTGATGAGGAAAAAATAAATGACAACATATGATTATATGCCTGGCTAAATTATCATTCAAAAAAGAGAGAAATAGAGATGTCGAGGGAATATAACAATAATACAATTTGCTACTCACTACTTATAGAAACTAACTTTGCTACTTATAAATTCTCTCAGATAAAAAAAATTACTAACTTATGTAACTTTCAAGATGAATTTCCTAAAGGAAAGAGGTAGTTGCATGAAACAATGATGAAAACAAAAATATTGTTTTAAATTTAATTAAATATCAGCAGTACAGTTTCCCCTGGACCACCGCAGATAAAAAATCCACAGATGCTCAAGGCCCTTGTATAACATGGCATAGTATTTGAGTATGAACTACTCACATCCTTTCATATAATTTAAATCATCTCTAGATTATAATACCTAACACAACATAAATACTGTATAAATAGTGTTATACTGTATTGTTCAGGGAATAATGACAAGAAAAAAGTCTGTACATATTCAGGACAGACTCAACCATCCATTTTTTTTTTCTCAAATATCTTTCATCTGCCATTGGTTGAATTCATGACATGATGTCCAGGAATATGGAGGACCAACTGCTACATAATATTTATTACAACTGATAATGCAAACTGCTATTTCTTACTAAAAATGTTAGAAGTAAAATTCTAAAATATATAAACAAAGAAGATGGAAAGCAATATTCAGTCTGGTTAGAGTGCACCCTAATTCAAAGAAAGTATTGAATAATGAAAGAATTTGGGAAATTTTATAGACAGTACAAGTATGTAAGATTTTATGTAACCAGTAGGATAATAAATATGAAATCTATGTGTCCTCCACAATATCATCATAATAAAGAAAATAAAACCCATTTATGCCTAGTGTTCCATTATTGGAATGCTAAGCATGTGAGAGTTACTTATCTCCTACTGCTCAAGGTCATCGCCAGGTTCTGATTTTGCAACTCAAATAATTGCAAACTCAGTCATAAATGGGTTAAACAGTATGGAAGCACAAAGAAAAAACATTAAAAACCCTAATTATTCAAATATAAGGGCACTAAATTATCCTTTTAAAATCAAGGAATGTCTGATAAGACACAAGAGCAAATAAAATTATTTTCTTATAAATTTACAAGTCAGAGAATGTTTGAAACTAAAAGTCTTAAAAATTATTTCAGATAATGATATTAGAATCATGCACCTCATAACAACATTTTGGTCAATGACGAATCACATAGTTGATGGTGGTCCCATAAGCATGTAATCAGCTAAAAAAATGCCTATCGCCAGTATTTACTATACTATAATTTTACAGTGTACTGTAAAATTATAGTATACATTATTTTACAGTGTACTATTTTTACTTGAATGTTAAAAAGTTAACTGTAAAACAACCTCAGGCAGGTCCTTCAGATATTTCAGAAGGCATTGTTATCATAGGGTTTGACAGCTCCATTCCTGTTATTGCCCCTGAAGAACTTGTAGTGGGACAAGATATGGAGGTAAAAGATGGTGATATTGATGATACTCGACCCTGTGTAGGCCTAGGCTAATGTGTGTGTTTGTGTCTTAGTTTTCAACAAGCTTGTGTGTTGATGTCTTAGTTTATAACAAACTTTAAAAAGTGAAAAATAAGTAAATAAAATTTTAAATAGAAAAGAGCTTATAGAATAAGGAAATACAAAAGACAATATTTAGCAAACCTGTATAGCATGTTTGTATTTTTTACCTAAGTCCTATTACAAAAGTCAATAGTTTTTAACAAATTAAAAATTTATGAAGTAAAAAGTTAGGGTAAGTTAAGGTTAATTTATGATTAAAGAAAGAAATGTTCTAATAAATTTAGGATAGCCTAAGTGTGCCACGTTCATAAAATCTAGAGTATCCTAGGACTTCATATTCACTCACCACTCACTCACTGTCTCATCCAGAGCAACTTCCAGCCTTCCAAGCTCCATTCCTGGTAAATCCCCTGTAAAGGTGTACCAATTTTATTTTTGATATCACATATTTACTGTACCTTTTTTATATTTAAATATGTTTAGATTCACAAATACCATTGTTTTACAAATGCCTACACTATTGTGTACAGCAACATGCTATACGGATTTGTAGCCTAGGAGCAATAGGCTATACCACATAGCCTAGTTGTGTAGTAGGTTATATCATCTAGTATTGTGTTAAGTACACTCTGAGATGCTAGCACAATGACAAAATTGCTTAATGGTGCATTTCTCAGCATGCACCACAATTGTTAAATGACATGTAACTGTAATTTGGAAGTTGTATCCATATTAATTTCAGACTGCTTAGAATTTTTAAACAAAAGAAGCATGAATAGGAATAAATTTTTAAAGTAACAAGATAAAAATCTTAATTAACCAAAGTGATAAACCTCTTGAGAGGTACTTATTTTATAGCCTTAAATTTATAAAGCCAAAAGTTACATAATTACAGGAAATTTCAAAGTTAGATCTGAGCTAACAGAGGCTGGTTCATGAGGTTTAACAAAAGAAGCCAACTTCATAACATAAAAGTGCAAGATGAAGCAACGAGTGCTAACGTAGAAGCTGTAACAAGTTATCCAGAAGCTCTAGCAAAGATAATTGATTAAAGTGGCTACACTAAACAGCACACTTTAATGCAGATGAAATAGCATTATATTGGAAACATTTGCCATCTAAGATTTTCATAGCTAAAGAGGAGAAGTCAATGCCTGGATTCAAGGCTTCAAAGAAGAGTCTGATTCTCTCATGTCAGGGGCCAATGGAGCTGATGACTTTAGGCTTAAGTCAGTGCTCACTCACCATTCTGAAAATCCTGGGGCCCTAAAGAATCATGTGAAATCTACTCTGTTTGTGCTCCATAAATGGAACCACAAAGCCTGGATGACAGCACATCTGTTCACAGCAAGTTTTACTGAATAATGTAAACCCACTGTTGAGACTTACTGCTCAGAAGAAAAAAAAAAAGATTATTATCAAAATATTACTGCTCATTGACAATTCTCCTAGACACGTAAGAGCTCCAACAGAGATGTACTGTACACCTAAGAGCTCTACTGTACAAGGAGATTAATGCTATTTTGATGCCTGCTAACACAACATTCATTCAGTAGCACATGATTAAGAAGTATATTCAATACAACTTCAAGTTTTATTATTTAAGATGTACATTGCATAAGGCTATAGCTATTATAAATACTATATTCCTCTGATGGACCTGGGAAAAGTACATTTAAAATCTTCTGGAAAGGGTTTAGTATTCTAGATGTTACTAAACATTTGTGATTCATGGGAGGTGGTCAAAATATCAACCTTAACAGGAGTTAGGAAGAAGTTGATTACCACTCTCATGGGTGACTACGAGGGCCTCAAGCCTTCAGGAGAGAAAGTAATTGCAGAGGTGATAAAAACAGCAAGAGAACTCGAATTAGAAGTAGAGCCTGAAGATGTTACTGACTGGCTGCACTCTCATAATGAAATTTTAATAGATGAGGAGTTCCTTTTATAGATGAACAAATAAAGTGGTCACTTGAGTGGAATCTACTCCTGGTAAAGATGTTGTGAACATTGCTGAAATGACAACAAAAGATTTAGAGTATTCCATAAACATAATTGATAAACAGCTGCTGGGTTAGAGAGGACTGATTCTAATTTTGAAAGAAGTTCTACTCTGAGTAAAATGCTATCGAACAGCATCACATGCCACAAAAGAAAAATTGTTTTGTAAGAGGAAAAGTCAGTTGATAATGGCAAACTTGATTGCTGTCTTATTCTTAAGAAACTTCCCTAGCCACCTCAGTGATCAGTAGCCATCAATGTGTAAGCAACTCTCCAACAGCAAGAAGATTATGGCTCACTAAAGGCTGAGATGATTATTAGTAATTTTAATTAATAAAATATTTTTAGTTAAAATAGGTGCATTGCATTGTTAGACAAAATGCTATTGCACACTTAATAGACCACAGTAGTATAAACATAACTTCCATATGCACTGAGAAACCAAAATATTTGTATGACTCACTTTGTTGCAACATTTGCTTTACTGTGGTGGTCTGAAACTGACCCAGCAATGTCTCCAAGGTATGCCTATATAGAACAATATTTATATTTCAGTATTGCTTGTATTGTCTTCAGTCAAGTTGTCATCACTGCCATCCTTTCTAAGATTTCCTTTACATCCCAGAGAGGAAAACAGAAACTTTCAATTCCCAGAATATATTTCTACAGTTTCTCTTGCTCCTAGGTAGAGCCTGCTAATAAAAGGCCATTATACTCCTGAGCATTTTCAGAAAGAGAGCAGATGGAATATGCGCTAGGTGAACTTCCTGAGCATTACTTGATTCCGTTTTACAGGATGAGTCCTTTTGTGAAAGCTTCTCTTCCCTTCTCTTCAAAAGCACTTCCAGCACATGTTTCTAATCCCTGCCTTTAAACACTATATACATTCAGTGCATTGTGTGGATTCTGCTTTCTTGACAAAAGACTAGTGAAAAACTAGTCAAAATCAGAAAAGTGAGAAAATCAGAAAAAGTAAGAAAAATATCAAATTATACTATTTTAAAACATCATCCATTTTGAGTTTTGTCTTCCACTTTCTTATTAGTCCATATATCATTTTACACAGGTGTAACCATTGTTTTAAATATAGATATTCTATTGATATCTTCATTTGTATGTAATACTGATACCGACAGGAGACAGGGTAATACTGGGTAAAAGAGGGCTGTTTCCCGGCAAAGTCTCCATCCTCAAGTCTGAAGACCTGCGGCCCTAAGTGAGAACAGGCATTTTTGGCTGTGCACCCAAAAAGTTGCCTTTTGGCCTGCCAGGCCCCCCATCCTGCTCCCATATAAACCGAAGACCTTAGCGGGCACATACACAAGCGGCTGAACACCAAGAGGAACAGAAGAGAGCAGCGGTGGAGAGAGGTGCGGAGGCACTGCAGAGAAAGAGGGAAGAGGCTTCTGAACATTGGCCAAGAACAGCCAGACCTCAGGGGAAGATAACCTTCCCTCTCTGTCCCCTCCTCCTCCTGGATCCCCATGCATCTCACTGAGAGTCACCTCCACCACTCAATAAAAACTTGCACTCATCCCAAGAGCCCATGTGTGATTCGATTCACCCCTAGATGCTGCCATGGGGCAGCCGGAGCCCAAAAGTGCTCCCCAGGGCCTCTGCACCTGCCTCTCTGCATTCTTCCCCTACGGGATTGAGCAGCAGGTAGACCAAAGGAGCAAGCCACACCCCTGTTGCAGGTCCTTCAAGGAGGATAAGGGAACTTTCCCGTTTCAACATCACATCTTAATAATTTTCATCAGTTAACATTATTTGTATTTATTTTTATTAAGGCACAATAACCGATTGTATCAGATTATCTTCACTCTAAAGCTGAGATTTAAAATTATTTGCTTAAAATATAGGAGTAAGAGGCTTTATATTTGAAATTTTGTCTAATTCTCCATGGATTTTGAGATGGTGCAATCACAATACAACATAGACAGCACGTAGGATATGTCCTACTCTAGTTCCAATCAATATCCTAGTGAATTTGAAGAGTAAAGTTTAAATAATTTTTGTGTGTGTTTGGTTAGAGCTATACATAGTATTCGTTACTTGTTTTCAGTTTACCCACCAATATTAGGAAAATAAGCTTTAAAATTAAAATTAAGAAGGATATTAAGACACAAAAAAGAATAAGAAGAATTGATTCCATTTACTCTCTTGTGTCATGGTCATGAAAAAATTTTAGGTAGGAAAATATCCTTATTTTCACATTTCTTGATGAAGCCTCTTACATAATTGAGAGCATGACAATTGAATGAAATCAGCAGAAGTTGATTTCTGTTTAAATCTCTAGAATTTAAGTTAAATCTTAAAGATAATTTAGTTGTTATCTTTTGTCCAATTGCTTTAGATTTTGTTTAACTCCAAAATGTATATTGTAAAAATTCAACTTCCTTTGAATTTGCAGTGCACTTGACGGGCCCATGAATCAGGTGAATTTTAAGTATTTTAATTCAGTTTCCGAGGTCTTAAGAAATCGATCTTTTCATGCCGTGAATAGTACCTAAGCATTTACATAGTTGATTATTTTTAATATTTGAATATTAAATATTTTCTAGATGAGGGAGGGGAAACACAAATTAGAATGCTCTATGTTCTGTCTTCTGCCTCTCCTATAATTAACTCAAAGAGAAAGGGGAAAAAGAAAGAGATATTAAAAGACAGAAAAAGAGAGAGTATCTGACCATGGTTTTAGTTATGCTTATTCTGAAACGTTCTGGTGAATGCATTTGAAATAAATCAGCTTTGTCCTTGACATAATGCTGTATTTTTGTCCAGGGGTTATTCTGCCTTTCTCCTAAATGTCCTGCTGCCATATCATGTCCTAATTTTATGGTATGAATAAAACCATCTCTCTGGGGGTATAATAAGTCAATAATTTTCTATTAAGTTTATTTACAAAAAGCTTTATTTTGTCTACACTATTGGAAATGGTCTGGAGACTATCTACTCATGATCTCCCTGGGTAGGGAGACCTCTTTGTAGTTTTGCTAAAAATCTTTCTTCTGGCACTGAGTCATGTCTTGACAAGTTGTCTAATGTCTTATCCAAGAGTCCTCTAGTCTTACATGCCCTGCTCCTTTATATAATGTTGGATTGGCATCTTTTTTTCCAAACAAGTGAATAATTTGTTAATGTATTTGTTATGACTTAAGTCCTTGTAAGTCAGGAATAATAAAGGTGTGCCTTTTTTGTAAGTATTTTCAAAATATCGATTTTTAAACAACCTGTTTACTTTTTGTAAGTGATAATAGTGGTGCCCAACTTATTTCACTAAAGATTTTGTCTATCGATTTACATTAATAAGCTGTAGATTTCAGTATGATGTAATATTATAGGTAATATTAGATTTAAAGGATTATTATTCCTGACAGAGTTTTAGAAAGTTTCCTGGCATATCCTGATATACATTATTACCTAAGTATTTGCATCCTGATATACATTATTACCTAAGTATTCGCATCCTAATATACATTGTTACCTAAGTATTCACATAATTTACTTTTCATTTGAATATTACATATCCCTTCAAAATTCATGCATTTCTATATAACTTTGCTGAGAAAATATCAAGGACTTTAACCAGGTCTAAACACTTATAAGTTGATAGTACAAAGCTAGCTTGGATGTCAGGGGTGCTTTTCTGTTTCTTGCGTGTAATAGGCACAAACTAGGCCCAGTAACCTTTTTTGTGCCCTCCATCATTGTTGTTTTTTCTTTCCTCCCCAGAATGAAACTATTATCTACTTCTAGTACTTAAAAGTAGTTTTTCCTCTTTTAAACAAACTACAAATGAATAAAAATTATGCTCATTCCTGTGTTTCATTACTTTTGCCAGTATTATGCTCATGAGACTTAGAATTGTTTTGAGGTGGAGCAGAAGTTTATTCATTTGCATTGTAGACTAGTACTGTTTCACTATATGAATATAGCCAATGTATTTATTCATTTTATTGTTAACTAGTAGTGACGGTTTCCAATGTCTATTATTTATGAATAATGCTGCTCTGAATATCTTGTCCGTACATTTTGAAGTTCCTTTCTGTTTGAAATATACATAGAAGTAAAATTGTTGAATTTGGATGTATACATGTTTAGTGCTATAAGATATTGCCAAACAATATCTAATGTGCATAAAAATTTTAATTCTTAGAGGACTTAGAAAAACTGATGTCTCAATATATTTCACTGAGGTTCTATTTTTGGATTACTGGGATCATAATCTAAGCTTGAGCAGTTTAGGGCTAAAAATCTGCCACCCTTATATATGGGTTAAAAAATGGAAAGACTTAATGTTAAAAAAAGAAAGAGAATTGCACAAATATGAAAAGTAAAACATGAAGCCGCCTTTTACTCTTTATTCTCTGTCCTCCATACTTTACCCTTTGCCATTTTGTTACAGTAATTCTGATCTCCATTTCTACTTTTAAAATGTTATCATGAAATAATGTGAAAAAGTAATTCCAATAAGTTGTGATTTACTGATAAATCTTAACAATTATCAGTAGTATTTTAATACATCAAGGAGCCATTATAGCTGCTTAAGGTTTTAGCCAACATCATAAAAATAGGTGTTAAATTCTTTATACTAACATAAAGTTTGAAGAGGCGTTTTGAGAACACGAGGCCGTTTTATGGCTGCTTTTCACTGTAGAGAGTAGGTTTTACATTTCCCAGTGTAAACCCAGTACAATAATTATTTTTAAGAAAATGATGTAATTTCCTTAATGTGAAAGCCTCTGGACTTTGAAAATAATGTCTGAGGAATAAAAATAATATCTGAGGAATATAAATCAATCCTAGGATTGTTTAGCTTAAAAACAATGAACTAAATTAGTAGTCATCTAAGAGAT
Organism: Gorilla gorilla gorilla; assembly: GCF_029281585.2. Classification (NCBI taxonomy): domain Eukaryota; kingdom Metazoa; phylum Chordata; class Mammalia; order Primates; family Hominidae; genus Gorilla; species Gorilla gorilla. The sequence goes on from NC_086017.1 coordinate 174,973,278, forward strand.
TGTAGTTATTTCAAATTAGAATTAGCTTTTAGCAGGGCAGTAGGATCACGAGTTGTGTTCCTGTAGACTCTGTGCCCTATTCTGCCTTCTGCAAAGCCCTGTTAAAGTGATAGAGTCTGTAGTCCACAGTGTGAGAAGTACTGTTTTAAAGAAATATATTACAATGGGTCTATATTTTGCTGTAGTGCTTATCATGATCACTAGCTACCAGGTTTAAAATTTGTAGGAGGCTTTTCTGTCTTGAGGCACTTATTTAAAGTAACTTTTTTTTTATTGCTGCTCACTTATATAACTTTACGAAAATTTCAAATATTTAACATTCATGTAGCCTACCAGGAATTGATAGAAAGGTTATCAATCATGACAATTCCCAATTATCATTTATCAAGTGCAACAACACGCATTGAACACATCTGTTTTGTGATATATTAAAGGAATTATCATATACATTATTAAGTTCCCTTATCAAATGTGAACTTTACTACACACTGAATATCATTTCCAAGAAAGACGGTCTTTTTAGTATGTATAAGCTTGAGAAAAGGCATCAAAATAGATGAATTCCTAATCTATGTATGTCTGAATTTTATGTCCCATTAAGATATAAATTACTTTGAGCCAGCATATTGTGCAGACCTATGTTATAGAAAGAGAAACGTTTGCAGTATGCAGAAAGTATATACAAAGGTAAAAGTCTAAATCAACATTTCCTGTCCTCAATATGATTTACACTAAAAATTTTATGAATAATATCATGATATACAAATGTGATAATCCAAGAAAAAATTGAAATGAAATGTTCTCTAGTTTAGTAGTTATTGACTATTGATAATCAGCATAAATATTCCATAGGATTTAAAATCAGCAGATGTGATTTTAGTATAATCCAACCCTATGGGCTCTATTTTCCACCTTTAGACCTTCATGACTTTATATTACTCTTCCAATACACTTCAAGTCCCTCAATGCCTCCTTAAATATGCTATATATTTTATTCCCCACATAGCATATTTTTTACTAACATTGATTAAGTTTGATATATACTAGTTATTTCAAGACAGACAAGAATAAAAGGGCATGCTCCTGTCATAGGGTTACCAAATTCAGCAAATAAATATCCAAAATCAATAGTTACAACAGAATGTTGGATAAAAAAATATTTATTTTAGATCTGGGGAATATTTCTACAAAAAATATTTATTGTTTACCTAAAATTCAAATTTACCTAGATATTTTGCATTTTATGCAGCATTCTTATTCTGTTCTCAGGATGATCACCATTTGATTAGGAAGACAGAAACATGCAAAAACAACCATAACAAAATACACTAATTACCATGGTCACACTCTGGAAAATAGTCATGTGTTAAATCTTGAATGTTAACTGTTCTTCAAACGTGTTGATGAAACGTGATGATGACTGGCAACTCTGTGGTAATCCCTCTGTTGGGAGCTTGGAAACAAAGAAAAATGTGACTGAGTTTTCCAATCTCACGAGTTAATGAATAATTAAAAAAAAAAGAGTAGAAATACAGGTGAAGTGTTTAAGGAGGAGATCAATCAGACAGAATGATGTTTTAGAGATTTCAACACATAGAAGGAAGTAAAACACAAAAGTAATTCATCCAAAAGAAGTATAGAATACAAAATGTGAATACTTGCACAGAAAACATAAACCAGCCTACAGTGACCTAACAGAAAGAAAGCCAGAAGAATAAATATCTCAATCTCACTTGCCCTTCCTCCCAATTTCTCCTGGAGCTCTGCTCTGGCTAGATCCAAGAAAAGAAGAAACAAGGGATCCCTGCCATGTAGACCACACAGCTCAAGTTCCCATTTGTATCAGCAGAACTTTACAATGTATTTACAGGTAAGAGAAAGGGAATTGAAAACAACAACAACAACAACAACAACAACTACAACAAGGAAGATTCATAGAGGAAGTGACGAAAAAGATGCCACAGAAACAGAAGTTCTCCATGCGAGAGGCAAGAGGGAACTTAAAGCAGAGATTTAAAAACAAAGCAAAAAAAAAAAAAAAAACCCTACACATATTCTATGCTCAGAACTTATCTTCTTTCTTTTTCTGTCAACCCTTCATCTTTTTTCTTTTTTTTTCAGGACTTGCTGAGCTGTTGAATTAACACAAAAATAATATATCAATACAATAGCTCAGTAAAGTCAATAAAGACTTGATGTTTATCCCTATCTAGGATAAATAGTTATAAACACTAACGTAAGTTTTCTAGAGGCAACGTGTTTTCTAGTATTTTCTAATACATCAGTTGTTAAAACAAAAATTCCTAATATGAGCTGGATACTGTATTCGGCCCTGGAATACAAGAGTGAGGTTGATGAAATCAAAGCCCACTCTCTAGGCCTTCCTTTGCTTTGTTTAATTTTTAGAATTTTTGTTACCTGAAAATATATTATTGATTTAATTGTTATGTCTTCACTCTTAGAATAGAAACTTTATGAAAGTAACAATTTTATTTTTTAAAATTATTGTCATATTCTCAAGTCTAGAACACTACCTTGTTTAGTATAGGGACTTAATAAAGATTTTTTAATTAAATAAATAAATGACAAAATAAGCCCTTGTTATGTACAGGCTAATGGAGCTTTTTAGAGAATCTAATGTGGTATGCCACAAAATGATGTGGTAAATGCCATGATACAGAAAATGCAGACAGCTTTGCATCACACAGTAGTTCTTCCTGTTTTAAATACAGAGAGGTAACAGCCTTTTTGGAAGAATTATAATCCCATAGAAATGAATCCATATTTGATTCTCATAAACTAAAACACTCAGTGAGAGATATAGTTGGAAGGAGAGAGGAACTGTCACTTTTCAAATCATATGAGAGGCATCAGTGGGACCAGTAGGGTTAAATTTATTATCATGCACAGTATCAATTGGATTATCAAGTATATGCTACACATAATATAGTTAGAAACTATAAATATATATATATATTTAATCAAGGTTTATTATATTTTTGGAATAATCTAATTGGTCTTACATATTTTATATTGATGTTTCCTTTTTTGTTATTTTGCTGAACAAATTCATATGTAAAAATTTTAACACAGTAGATCTAAAGCATACTGTCCCAATTCTTGCTAGACAAGCTACATATATAAGTAATGATATAGGTTAATATGGCTCCTCAGACACTAAAATTAATTTGAAAAGAAGACATATACCATTGTTTTCAATTTACTTCCACTCCAATATTTTTAACAATTAGATATTAAAAGGATCCTGCTTCTTACAAATATCCAATACCCACTATGACAAGAAAGAGAATTATCTCATTTGTATCATCACTCTGTAGATCCAACTGATAAATAAATGGGTCATTTAATGGAGGAAGAACAATAAATACAATAAATGTAGTAAAAATACGAAAACAAATTAACTTCTAAAAATTTAGTGTTGTGCAAACCTGTAGAATAAAATGTAGGTGAATATCTTTTTAATCTTGAGGTAAAAAGAGTTTTTATTCTGTGTACAGGAAACCCTAACTTTAAGAGGAAAATGCAGCATTAAATTAAGTATTTACACTTATCCAGAAATACCTTAATAAAAATAAAATGTGAGCTATATTCTGGAAAAAGATTGTTGTAATACTTTAAATCAGCAAAAAGTTTAGTTTCCAGAATTAGAAGAAAATAGTTTTTAAACATCAAGAAAGGTATAAGATATAAAAAAAATAGAAAAATGCACAACTGATTTAAATAGGCATTTCATTAAAGAGAGATAGAAAAATGAAAAAAGAAACAAATATAGTACTTGACAAAAATTCTCCGGGAAACACGTATGCCTATCTTTTGAAATTCAACAGTTATGTACCACATTTAATAATGCCATTCTGAACATATATTCTAGATTTTTTTATGCATATGCCTTAAATAACTTGTACACAGGTGTTTTTAAAATTTGACAATAGTGCTCCAAGTAGAAACAAAAAAGTACATGCAACAAAATGGAAAAATCTTTGTAAATAAAAATTAGTGAAAAAAGTCAGTTGTCAATACAGTATGATATCATTTGTAAAATCATCAAAATCAAGCAAAGGAAAACCATATATTGTTTATACATATATAGTATATATGTGATAAAGCTGTTCAAAATTCAGATAAGGATGAACTTTGGGTGGAGAGAGTATAGAAGGCACAGATTTTTAGACAGATGTTATTTTTTTGATGATGTTCAACTTCTTATGCTGAGTCCTGGATTCACAGGTATTCATTTCATATTTTATAATTATAATAAAGGTTCCATCTATGCTTTTGTTTGTATCAAACTTTCCATGCTATTTTTAAGATCACATTTTGTTAGTCAAGGTCCCAGAAGAAAGGATTGACACAGTTAATACAATTTTGGAGACAGTTTAATAAAAGTAATATCTACAAGATTTGGGTAGTTTGAAAACCCTAAGCTCACAATGCAATTCCTAAAGTTAGTAATATTCTGGAACCATTCCTAGACCTAAAGGTGTGAAGAGGGCAAGTAGCAATCACATCTATGGAACAGGGAAATCTATGAGGATACGAAGGTTTATGTGAAAAGTAGTATATGACAGAAGGTGAAAACGTGCATGGAAAATATAAACCAGCCTTCAGTTATCTCACAGGAAGAAAGCCAGAAGAATAAATATTTCAATCTCACTTGTCCTTCCTCCCAATTTCTCCTGGAGCTCTGCATTAGCTAGATCCAAGAAGAGAAGAAACAAGGGATCCCTGCCATGTAGGCCACACAGCTCAAGCTCCCAGAAAACAGAACAAGCTGAAGTGTGGAGTACATCCTTGCAGGAGCAAATGGAATATTTCCAGCATGTCTGGCAATTTCATATAGTCAAAGCTCACTGAATAACCATTGATATTCAAAACTTCCTTTTCAAAACTCATTTTGCCTCTTCAGAATGTAATTTGTTTTGCAAAAGTTGCCATAATTCAACAGAATATGGAATTTTAGCCAATGTAGAAAGTGTTTAGGAATATAAGCTAAGACTTGGAAGAGTTCCTGATTTCTAGGTCTTTAATTTTTGTCTATTAAGTTTCTATGTCTTTCTCAAAATTAAGAGGCGGCTCTAAGCAAGAATGAAAATGAACTAACTATAGATTAAAACTGCCCTATTTAATTAAAAAGAAAGTCACTTTTTCTAAAATAGAAAAACCCTATTGGTTCTTATAAGGTAAGTTTAAATTAGTCTTGCCCCATGGCAGTCTAGAAAAATTAGATGTCTCATTTATCTTCATAAAGACCGAACACTTTCAACAGAGCAACCATTATTTGCACAGAAAATAAAGCTATTATTTTTATAACTATGCTCCAGTAGTTGCCAAACATCTTTAAAGTGACCCTACAATTACATTGTTATCTTTTTTATGAACTTTCACAATACACCCTTTGATATGAGCTTTGGACTGTTTCTTAGACGTGTTATTTCTATTTCCTTACAATCTGCTTAGTAAAGAAGTGCACATAAGGTTAAATGAGGAAAATACAGTTGTGAGAATTCAAAATTTGTTCTCTTAGGGTGATTCTGCCTTTAGGCAGCTTGTTTGACTTACCTGGTGTTCAGGTCATCTTTAAAAGGAGGAATTTGGACTAAGATTCCTTTGAATCCTAGCTTGCTAAACTGTTCTAACAACCATACTGGTTTAAGTGTTTAACAGGACTCAGACTGACCTGGGCCCTGTTTTCTTTTATTTTCTTCTTCTTTTTTTAAAACTAAATATTGCTTTAAATTCTTTCAGTCAACATTTTTTTAAAACCACAAACTAAGCAACTATAAAGTATATTTAGTTATTTACAGAATGCAGGTTACGCCATTATTAGGAATACATGTATTTGTGAGTCACTCATATTTGCGATCAAATTGGTAATATGATATATATATAAATAGTATGATTTATATCTCCTGTGCATTTGTTACATGTGTGTATGTTCAGTAAAATGTAAAAATTTATTTAAAAATATCAATTTATTGTGTTCATAAATTGAAAGACTCAAATAGTACATATATATTAGAGTAACAGGAGAACTGCTGACAATTCCATGTGCTGACAAGAATGTAGAACAATGGAAACTCTCATGCATTACTGCTGAAAATGCAAAATGTTATAGCCACTCTGGAAAATAGTTTGGTATTTCTTATAAATTAGAACATAAATGTACCAAATGATGCAGCAATTTTACTTTTAGATATTTACTCTAAAGAAACGAAACCTTATATTCTCAAAGAAAATGTGGCACATATACACCATGGAATATTATGCAGCCATAAAAAGAATGAGTTCTTGTCCTTTGCAGGGACATGGATGAAGCTGGAAACCATCATTCTCAGCAAACTAACACAGGAACAGAAAACCAAACACCACATGTTGTCACTCATAAGTGGGAGTTAAACAGTGAGAACACATGGACATAGGGAGGGGAACATCGAGGGGTAGGGGATAAGGGGAGGCAGAGCAGTAAGACAAATACCTAATACATGTGGGGTTTAAAACCTAGATGACTGGTTGATAGGTGCAGCAAACCACCATGGCACATGTGTACCTACGTAAAAAACATGTACGTTCTGCACATGTATCTCAGAACTTAAAGTAAAAAAAAAAGAAAAAACAAAGAAAGCATTTATATGGTGACTTTCTTCATAATTGCTCAAAACAGGAGACAAAACAAATGTCCTTTAATGGAAAAAACAAATGGTGAAGCATCGTATAATGAAATTCGATACAGCTAAAAATAACTGAAAAGTTGAATGACTCTCCAAAGCTGTATAATGAGCAAAGCAAGCCAGTCTAAAAAGGTCATATACTTTGTGATTTCATTTTTATGACATTTTCCAAAAGACAAAACTGTAGTGATGGAGAACTCATTATTTGTTGCCAGTAAGAGGAAGATGTGGATGCAAGGGATGGCAAGAGTGAGTTATTTTGGGTGAAGGAACAGTTTTGCATTATGATTGTAATAGTGGTTTACTAAATCACTCCCTCCATGAGGGGTGGGGTTTCCTAAGTCACTCCCCTCCATGAGGGGCGGGGTTCTCATAGAAAATCTCTGATAAGGCAGTGCAGAAGGGAAATGTGGGGTCTGAGCCCCCACACAAAGTCTCTACTAGGGCACTGCATAGTGGAGCTATGAGAAGAGGGCCACCGTCCTACAGACCCCAGAATGGTAGTTCCAGTGACAGCTTGCACGGTGTGCCTGGAAAAGCTGCAGACACTCAACACCACCCTGTGAAAGCAGCCGGGAGAGAGGCTGTACCTTGCAAAGCTACAGGGGTGGAGCTGCCCACAATATTGGAACCCACGTCTTGCATCGGCGTGACCTGGATGTGAGACCTGGAATCAAAGGAGATCATTTTAGAGCTTTAAGATTTGACTGTCTCAATGGATTTTGGACTTGCATTGAGGACTGTAACCGCTTTGTTTTGGCCAATTTCTCCTATTTGGAATGGCTGTATTTACCCAATGCCTGTACCCCCACTGTATCTAGGAGGTAACTAACCTGCTTTTGATTTTACAGACACATAGGTGGAAGGGACTTAGCTTGTCTCAGATGAGACTTTGGACTGTGGACTTTTGAGTTAATGCTGAATTAAGACTTTTGGGGGACTGTGGGGGAAAGCATAAGGTTTTGAAATGTGAGGATGTGAGGTTTGGGAGGGGCCAGGGACAGAATGATATCATTTGGCTGTGTCCCCACCCCAATTTCATCTTGAATTACCGCATGCTGTGGGAGGGACCCAATGGGATGTAATTGAATCATGGGGACAAGTCTCTCCTATTCTGTTCTCATGACAGTGAATAAGTCTCACAAGATCTGATGGTTTTAAAAAGAGGAAATCACCTGCACAAGCTCCTCTCTTTGCCTGCCTCCATCCACATAAGGTGTGACTTGCTTCTCCTTGCCTTCTGCCATTATTGTGAGGCTTCCCCAGCCACGTGGAACTGTCAGTCCAATAAACCTCTTTTTCTTGTCAATTGCCCAGTCTCAGGTATGTCATCAGGAGGGTGACAACAAGCTAATACAGACCTGCTACATTTTTACATTGGTTAAAAAAATAATATAATCGTAAACTTTATGTATTTTATACTTGGCAATTGTACTTATAATTGAATCTACTTACTGGTTATCATTAGCCAATCAATTGATTGTTAAGTAGCACTCAGTTTAAGTAATGCTTTAAAAAAATCTTATTTCACTTTTCATGTAAAAAGTTAATTTTCGAGAAGGTTACTATGTTTAAACTGCATTTGCATAGATTGCATTCACTTTGTATTGTCTATTTGATTATTTTATTTTAAAATCATTTTTATTTTAATTGACAATTAAAAATTGCACATATTTATCACATACATGTTGTTTTAAAAAACCTATACATTGTGAAATGGCTTAATTGAGGTAATTAACAGATAGATATGGGATAACTTTTAAATTGTTGTTGAACAGAAAACAACCTAGTTTAAAGGAACACATTTAAAACATTTGGCAAATATAAAAATTTTATTAATAAATTTACTTATATTTTTAAACATTTTACTTTGCTTTTAAAAATGTGAAAATAATTTCTAAAAATATTGAATTACACAATTTAAATTTTGCATTTAGATTTTTAAAATATACTGGTTAAATATAAATAAAAAGTTTTATCTTTCATTGAAATTTTATAACAAGGGACTTTAGAGAGGACAAAATACACAAAGATTTCTAATGTTACAGTGCTTTGAAAAGGAAATCATGATCATAATATATAGTGTATTTCTCTCTCTAGAAACAACAATAAAACTTTTTTCTAAATTACTTAGAGACAAATTAGATGTTCAGATTAAATATCCCACCTTTCCAATGAAAGTGGCAAAATATTAATAGTCAAATATTCCAGGAATTTTCCCAAGCTGTTCTAATTATATCATAGATATTGCAAGCAAGAAAATGTTGGTTTATGAAAGAACTTTTACTTGTTCTGAAGAAAAGTGTGTTTCCTAAAATATACTTGGTGAAATTTCAAATTTTATTTTCTAAAGATAAAATTGCAGACAAGATTTTGTTACATAATGGCCACCACCAGCATCTAATTAGCATTAAGTTTTCTTTAATTACAGTTTCCCTCATATAGACCCCAATATCAAATGGCAATGTTTTCCTTGCTTGCACAGTAACTTGAAAGTTCCTAAATGGTAAGTAGTAAGGTTATAGCATATTGAGAATACTTTATAACACAATGGTTTATTTATAGCATAGGAATAATAACCCTTGTTTTTAAGTCATACATAAGTTTTATTCTTTTAACTATGAATAGTTTCTATGTATTTCTTTCTTATTTTTTTCTTATAATCTCACTCTAATTTTAGCTCATCTGTCTCTTCAACTAATCTGTCTCATAGGTAGTATCATATAACTTTTGAACACATTATTATGATAGAAAAGACATGTATGTTGACTCCAAATTTAACTTTCAATTTTATCTTGGTCTTCTACTTGAGGAATCCCTAGATCCAAAATATTAGGGTCATTATTAATGACTTTCTCTTTCTTGTTCACTTTCCAAAGTGTTTATGGTTTTATACCTAGTTTTATTTTCTTAATGCTTCTTTCAACTCTGCCTTCCTCTTTTCAGTTGGTACTTTTGTTTTTGTTTTTGTTTTGATGACAGAGTAATCTGTCATCCAGGCTGGAGTGTCTGCCTTCCTTTCTGTTTTCACAGCCACTCTCCTAAATTAGAGTTTTACTATCTATTTTCTGCTTCATCACCATCTCTCTTTTTCTCTCTCCCTCTCCTCCTCTTTTTTCATCTCTCTGAACTGAGTAAAATCTAATTATAAACACTTTTGCTAAATTATATATTTGTGAGAGACCAAATGGTTTTGCAAAAAATACTCAGAATATCCAAAAACCAATTGTAAAACTTTCATAATTAATAATAGAATTGGGTAAATAGGGCAGATAAAAGAGCAATAAAAATTACTGATCTTCCTGTACAAAAATAACAAATTAGAAAATGTAATAAAAATGTTATGGGAATTCTGCATTGTGATGGACCCTATAACTGAGCAGGTCAACAGAGCTGAAGTTCTGGACCAGCAATCTTGGTTCTTGTGATAGTGAGCAAAGAATTGCAAACTGACACAAAAATGCAAGCTTAAAGAGACATTTATTGAAGCACAGTATTATACTCTCAGAGAGTGGATTGATTTCTGTGAAGTGAAATCATCCCCTCTTTACAATTAGGGGGTTTTTATGAGGGTTTTGTTGGGAGGAGTTGAGGTTTCGGCAGTGTCTGAGTGACAGGATGATGTCATTTGATTGGCAGTTTTATGGTTACATAGCTAAATCAAACTGTGCATGTTCTTGCCCATAAGTCATTAAGACAATCCCACTAGGGAGTGTGTTTCGGGGGAACCAGCCCCCAGTAATTCAGCATAGGTTCTTTTCTACTTTCCCTAAGTGTCAGCCAGTCTGAGAAATAAAGAGAAACAGTACAAAGAGAGAAATCTTACAGCTGGGCCTCTGGGGGTGGCATCACATGTCGGCAGGTTCTGTGATGCCCCCTGAGCCGTAAAACCAGCAAGTTTTTATTAGGGATTTCAAAAGGGGAGGGGTGTACGAATAGGGAGTGGGTCACAGAGATCACATGCTTCAAAAGGCAATAAAAGATCACAAGGCAAATGGCAGAGCAAGACCACAAGGCCAGGGCGAACTTAGAATTGTTGATGAAGTTCCATGTCCTGCTGGGCACACATTGTCATTGAAAAACATCTTAACATGAAACGGGGTTCAAGAGCAGACAACCAGTCTGACTAGGATTCTCCAGGCTGGCATTTCCTAATCCTAGGAAACCTGAGGGCACTGCAGGAGACCAGGGCATATTTCATCCCTTATCCTCAACCACATAAGACAGACACTCCCAGAGCAGCCATTTTAGAGACCTCCCCCTGGGAATGCATTCCTTTCCTAAGGTTATTCCTTGCTGGGAAAATAATTCAGCGATATTTCTCCTATTTGCTTTCTGCAAGAAGAGAAATATGATTCTGTTCTGCCCGGCCCTGCAGGCAGTCAGACCTTGTGGTTATCTCCCTTGTTCCCTGAAAATCGCTGTTATTGTGTTCCTTTTTCGGATGCCCAGATTTCATATTGTTCAAACACACGTTTTACAAAAAATTTGTGCAGTTAACGCAATCATCACAGAGTCCTGAGGTGACATACATCTTCAGTTTATAAGATGATGAGATTAAGAGATTAAAGTAAAGACAGGCATAGGAAATTATAAAAGTATTGATTGGGGAAGTGACAAATGTCCATGAAATCTTCAAAATTTATGTTCAGAGATTGCAGTAAAGATAGGCGTAAGAAGTTATAAAAGTATTAATTTGGGGAACTAAAAAATGTCCATGAAATCTTCACAATTTATGTTCTTCTGCTGTGGCTTCAGCTGGTCCCTCTGTTTGGGGTCCCTGACTTCCTGCAACAAGTGTGGTATAACCACATATAAATTTTATTATATTGATGGTATAATGAGCTTGAAGTGAACCTGAGGACACAGTTCTATGCTACTGGGCATTTGCCACTTTAGGGGATTTCCACCTGTGACCTAGTTTCTCTTTCTACAAGATGTGCTGGCCACAGACTCTACCACAAACTCCACTTGTTAGGGAGTTTAGGGTGGGTGGTTCTGGGGCTGAACTTAAGTGGACCATGGCCTGCTGTTTTAGGGACAGCCTTTCTGATCTCTTCTTTACCCCCTCCCAGCTGCTAACGTCTATCTAAGAACTTGACAAAAATACTTTCACAACAATGAAAAAGTAGTAATACTTAGGAATATACATTAATGTATTGTGAGACATAGCTGAATAAAATTTATATTTTACTATTTGAAGCTTTGCTATATATTAACTCTATGATCTTAGCAAAGCTATTTGAGTACTTTAAGTTTTAGCTTCTTCACATATAAAGAAAGAACTGATGGTTTCTATCTCAATGGACAGTTGTAGAGATTTAAAAAAGAGAATTATAATAGCTCAACATATATCTTTATCTGCTAAAAACAAAATCAGTGCTTGCAGAGGTAACATTATATCTCAAGCTGATTTTCTGGTGACAGAGAGTGTTTTTGATTCTTATCTAAAGAAGTACTATTCTTTTGAACAACTCTAAGAATAACTTTTGAAACTGTAACAATTTAAAGGGGTTTAAACCAAATTTGGGACTATGTTCAACTTTACCTTCCTATAATTCTCATGCCAAGTAATAATTGAGATCATTTAAAATGTTTTCTTTTTTTAAATTCTTAAATATTATACCGTTTAAAAATGAAAATGGAAGTTTGGAATAGTAGAAGGTAAAGATAAAAGATACCAATTTAAAGTAAATTGGTAGAAATTCTTTAGGAAAATCTATGGCAGTACATTAGAGGAGATTTAGGTATCTTTACACTTGACTGTGTCAGATTTGCTTGGAGAAACTTACCAAAAGAACATAACGAAAATATTTTAAAATGAAGAGTTACTTATAAAGTTCAATATACGGAAGACAAAAAATCCACTAATAATATCTCATCATATAAATGACAGTACATATTTCAGAAAAGATTAAATATGCATAACCATTTATTGTGAACACCTTTTAACAACACGGGCACCACACACACATTCACGTGCGCATATGCTCCTCCCCACCCCCCCGACATACACACACAAACATTCCCATGAGATTACAGAGACATTATGAGACATTATTACTGTGATTATTTCTATCTAAAATATTCATGTGTCACCCATAGAACAATAGGAAAGAATAAAAATAGTCATATGAACAAATGTTATTCAAGCTGTGTTTTTTTTTCAATAATCTATAAAATTATTAAGGTCTTTAACGTTAACTTCTTATGATTAAATAAAAGAATGCTATATAGTTTGGGGCAACTGCAAACTACTCCATTTATAGCCACCCTGAATTTGGTGTCTCAAAACCCTGTGGTTCTAACCAATATTCCCCCTTTCTTGCATTTGCATTCACCAACTTACTTTGCAAACTACTTCTAAAATGTATTGCTATAAATTGGGTAAATATCATTGACATTTCCTTATTTGAGTTTCTTAAGAAACTGCCACAGGTCTAGCATATTCACTTTAAATTTTACACAATGATCATGACTTCACTAAAACAGCTTTGTTTCTCTTCATCTCAGTAATTTTTTCTCTTTCTCTACTATGTGGGCTCCATACTTAATATATATATTTTTAATTTACTATGTTTATTGTCTCCAAGTTTTGGCATAAGAAATTTCCCTCTCCTGCAATGACTTTTCTCTAATACATGTTCTTTCACTTATTTAAGGAACTTTCCTCATAATAGTGCTTAATACTTAAATATCCATCCTACTTATATCTAATACTGGATATAAAGTTGAATAATATTCATTCTATATAAATGGTCTTTCGTCTTCTTCCCAGAGAGTAGAGTAAATTTCCAATTTTATTGTAAGCTCTAAGTTGCCAGACACCAAGCCTAGTTTTATTTATGCCTGCCACTGTCTTCTGATACATTGAAATCTTACTAAATGGAGTGACTGAAATATTTTGTGCAATAACCTAATAATCATCCAGTTAATGTACAACTTCAGTTGAAGCCTTATCTGCGCTGTCACATCATCTTGCAAATCTCTGAGACCCTTTATACTTGTTACCTTTTTATCTGTCAGAGATTTGGCTACAACTTGTAATCCCATTGATTTCTAGAGTTGTTTTGTCTGCTAGATGGATATCCTCATCCTGGAAGCAATACATGAGTGAAATGCTCTTTTTCAGATCAAAGTGTAACAGTAGATAAGCTCACTTTCCAAGACTGCTTAAGAAGCTCTCAAATTCCACAGTATTAACCTTAGTTTGATGATTTTGACTTGTTACAGAAATTTACATCATATTTCCCAGAAATGTTCTTATCATTCATACCCTATGAATATTAAAAATGTCTAAAGCCTTGACATTTTTATTTGCATTGTTTCTTCTTTGACACAAATATTGTTTCTTTAGTTATTATATAGAAAATAATAACTGTATGTGATGCTCAAACATAACTAGAGACTTGAACCCAATTTGTACAGATGATTGCATCTGTACAAATAGAGAAAGGAATAGAGGTGTTAACGAATACAAGCTAAAGTCATACAGCTTCCAAAATGTTTTAGCAATTACTACAAATCCTTAAAAGCTTACAAGTCAAAATTTCATGGTTCAAATGTCAAATGTAAATTGCATTTTTCATTCTCACTTTTCCATTGTTGTTGTTTTTATGATTTAATGAAGGTTATTCAGCAAGGCTAAATAGAGTTATATGTTATTTTTTTGAGAGTTAACAATTGGGGAAAATTACAGTTTTTCGACGAATTTAAGGCATTGTTTTGAGATTCATTGACTATGTTTAACTGAGAGAAAACCACTGACTATTTATTGTGAAGCATAAGCCTCTCTGCTTTTTGGTTTAGTATCCCCTACAGGAAATCATTTGATCCTGCCCTACTCCACTGTTACTGTTTCACACAAGATTGCCTTCTCACTCTCTGTCTACTTTACCTCCAAGGTTAGAGGAGTGTTAAAGTGCCAGGCACGTTAAATAAATAGCTACTCAGATCATTATATGTATCCTTCTCTCTAACTCTCCTCTAATTTCTAGTACAAACAGTCCCTGACTTACAGTGTCTCTACTTATTATTTTGCAACTTTAAATCATAGGGGAAGGTTGCAATTTCAATGTACCTCAGATTTTGAATTTTAATATTTTCCTGGGATAGTAATATGTAGTACATGAGATTCAACACTTATTTATAAAACAGCCAACAGTTAGGCAAAATCATCCAACACAAAGCCTAATGTAAGTGTTCTGAGCACATTTAAGGTAGGCTAGGCTGAACTATGATGTGATGTAGATTAAGTGTATTCAATTCATTTCATACATACAATATTTTCAACTTACAATGAGTTTCTTGGGATATAAGCCCATTGTAAGCCAAGAAGCATCTATATTTTAATGATCACACCTAGCTCATTTATTCTTTTTATTTTTTTAACCCCCATCTGTCTTCCTTCAATTAAATTCTATTGGACCCATTCCAACTGTGAGTAAGCTTCCCAATCAATAGGGTTCATTTGGTTTCAATATTCCTTTCTTTCTTATCAAACTTGAAAATAAAGTTATCCCCAATAGTGCTATATCTAAAAACTCTTAAACTGAATTACTAATATTATTTAGTCTTTCTTTTTTACAAGACTCCAAAGGTCCAAATTTATTTTTCTTTGCCCATTATATTTGAACATCTTTGTTCTACATTTTCTGCTTATTAATACCCTTTTGCTTATTAATAACAAAGCCTCACTTTTCATTTTTAAAACCCTGTGTTTTAGCAAAATAAAAAGATAACTGTTCATATTTGCACTTACTGTATATCCAATACTATTCTACAAAGGATACTTTATTATTCAGTTATATACACACCTATGTAAATATGAACTAAATGTAATACCAGCACCTTGGGAGGCCTAGGCGGTGGATCACCTGAGGTCAACTGTTAAAGACCAGCCTGGTCAACGTGGTGAAACCCCATTTCTACTAAAAATACAAAAATTAGCCGGATGTGGTGGCGCATACCTGCAATCCCAACTAGTCGGGAGGCTGAGGCAGGAGAATGGCTTGAACCCTCAAAGTGGAGGTTGCAGTGAGCCAAGATTGCGCTGCTGCACTCCAGCCTGGGTGACAGATTGAGGCTCCGTCTCAAAAAAATAAAAATAAAAATAAAAAAATCTAAATGGAATTCTACTTATACCCTCATGTTTTGGAAATTTGGACAGTGGTTTTGGTCCTAACTTGGCCATTCACTAGCATTCTGACCAATAGTAACTATATGTAACGATTCTGCATCTTAATTATTTTTTATATAAAAAATAAAGATGATATTTATATCCGCCTTGACCTCCCCACATTATTTTTATAGAGATCAAATAAGAGAATATATATAATACAATTTAAAAATTTAAAGTATAAAGCATACAAATCTTAATATTTGGGAAAAAAATAAATACCCTACTATTGATGAACTCTCATGAATCAGAATACTACAAAAATACATATGTGCTACTCATACCTGTAGTACCACCCTATCACAGTGTTATTAAGGACAGCCTCTAGCAGGAGAGTCTATGTGTATTGAACTACATTTTTATTAGTTTTCTGACATGAAACCAAAGCCACTATAATGCTTTTTAGATGATAGTCAAAATTTCCCTGTCTCTAGTCTCTCATATTCATTCTCTTGTTACTCAATTAACAGCACTTTTTCCCAACTCTTCTTTTCTAGTGGCTTATTCTTTATTCTCATCTTTTAACTCAAACACTGAGATATGTTTATTCACTTATTATAAAGTGTTCTATTATGAATTAGCTATTTGATCTTGGATACAAGATCTGTCCCATTTTTCCTTTCCATTTTAAGGAAATCCTTTCCCTCATTAATTTCCTCTGAAAGCAAATTACAACCACTCTCCTCAATATTGTGCCTCTAATTATTTTCTTATTTAAAGTGACTAGCAGCTATTATATACTGTTTCATAGCTTCCTGATCACAGAAGTTAGGAGAATTAGAAAGTGGTTTGTGTTTCTTGAGTGGGAATTCCGTGTTTCCTAAAAATATGGATATTCTGTTACTTTTGCAGTATCACCTAAGATATTACTGTATCAATTGATGTGAATTTGTTAGAAATCTGGGTTCAAATCCAGTATCTTTCACTTTCAAATAATCAGACAAACTGCTTAATACTTCTATAACTTAATTCCTTTATCTGAAAAAATGAGGACCTACTTCTTAGGGTTATAAGGAGAACTAAAAAATTTTTTTTACATTATGTATTGAAATTATTCTAGGCACATATTAAAGAATTAATGAATTATTGTGCTTTTACGTCACCATTACAGAAAAGGAAGATCCCAGAACACAAATAAATTTATGTTTGTTTTATCCATGGAATTTTAAAAATTATTTTCTTAGGAATATGAATATACAAAACCTATTATTGAAAACCGTTCTCAAAAACATATGGTCTGGGTTATATAAATCCATTTGGCTTTCTAAATTTTTCTTCACATTGAAGCCTATTCTATAAAGTGGTCCCTGAGATATGTCTGCAAGAATCCTAATATCTACTTACATAAAAATTATTTGTAAAAAATAGTTTTGATGCTTTTCAATAATTTTATATTCATTTACATATGTATGTATGCATATGTGCATATATAGGTTTATTCACTTATAATATTATTTACTAAACACTTCTTGATCTTAGGAAGTATGTTTGTCCTTAAGAATATGAGATAATACATTTTTCTAAATCTAGATAACTTAATATCTAATGGGAGAGACATAATCTGTCTCTATATACTTATGTAGCTATCTATCTACTTTATGACCTATTGTCAGAGGTGGTTGAACCAGAGCAACTCCATCTTGAATTGGGGCTGGATAAAACAAGGGTGAAACTTACTGGTTTCCTAGAGATTTAGTATCTACAGGTTTCGTGTCTAGAGGTTAAATTTCAAAATATTTAAACATACTATGACTTTGTGATTTAGGAGATACACTTTAATATGTGTCTCGTAAGAACAAGAACAATATATAAAGAATCCATATACATATTCTTCACTAAGATTCCTCAATAGTTAATATTTTGCCAGTGGGCTTTGTAATTTTCTCCATATATAATCATATTATTTTTTCTGAATCATTTGAGAGCAAGTTACAAAAATGATGTGACTTCACTCCCCAATCTTCAGTGTATTTCACTAGAACAAAAAGAGTCTCTTATATAATCTAAGTATAAAACTCTAATGTCTTACTATTTATTATCTAATTTATAGACCTTAATCAAAGCTTACTGATTGTCCCAATACTGTCCTTCATTAAAAAATCTACCAAGTTCAGGATGACATATGTTACATTATTTGTCATGTTTCTTTAGCCTACTTTAATCTGGAACAGTTAGTCCTTCTTCATCTCTCATAAGCTTGCATTCAGGGACTAATCCCTGTAATGTTAACATTGACATTTTTATGTGTGCAAGCCAGTTATTTGTAGAGTGAAGCTCAATTTGGGTTGATCTGATGTTGGAAGACCATAGGTGAGATGCTGCACTCTTCTCAGCACATCTATAATGGAGAATATGATTTTTTTTCATTACTGGTGATCTTCACTTTGATCATATCTTCACTATAAAGTTATTTCCTTCTCTTTGCTATTTAAAAGTCATTTTTGGGGAGACACTTTCAGGCTGTATAAATATATTATTCTTCACCAAATGTTTCCTCTCTAATTATAACATCCACTGATAGTCCTTGCTGAGTAAGTTTTTATAATAAAAAATTACAAGTAATAATTTACTATGTCTTTCATTATACTTTTTCCATTGGTGTCCTAATTAAAAGATGATATTTTCTTTATCCTTCTATTTGTTAATTTACTAATTTTCATATTTTGGGACTCATGACTTCCTATTTAATTAAATTGGTTATATGTAGCATTTCTGATGAAACAGGTATTCCTGGCTTTTCTTGTATTTTCCCTACCTAGCCAACAGAGTCAGTCATCAAAGTCAGTCATTTCTCCCAATAGCCTTGGGGAAACCTGTCTAACTTGGTTGACTCTTTTCCTCACATATTTCTCATCCTCACTCTGAGTAGTTTAAGTATGTTCTATGAAAACAACAAAAGGACAAAATGGATAAAAAAAAAAAAGCCATAATTGCAAGTGCTTTCCAAGTCTCTTCTGCATTATATCTGCTGTGATTCCACTGTCCACAAAGTCATAAGGCCAAGCCCAGACTTAAGAAGTAGAATAAACTGATTCTCCCAAAGTGAGAAA
Organism: Gorilla gorilla gorilla; assembly: GCF_029281585.2. Taxonomy (NCBI): domain Eukaryota; kingdom Metazoa; phylum Chordata; class Mammalia; order Primates; family Hominidae; genus Gorilla; species Gorilla gorilla. Next base: position 174,992,195 of record NC_086017.1, read on the forward strand.
ACACTATAAAGTTACATGGCAAAGAGATGATGAATAATTGTTGCCAATGATTCAAGTTAACAAATGGTTGCGGATTGTTGTCTAATCATTGCCTTAACTATATCCCTGTTACAAAGTAGTTTTATTTTTTGAAATTCTGAAATTTATGCATGTATTTTCCCCTTTTAATCAAGAAAAAGTTTAAAGAAAACATATACTCCACATATATTATAGGATATATGATATATAGGTATTTTAATTAATAAGTGGAAAGTCATTGTATTTTTTATTTTATAATTAATCTTTAGTTCTATCCTTCTATTAAAGGATATAATCTGAATTATTTCTGCTTACTTAATTGAGATTTTATGTGAGCTTATATGACAAGATATTTTAGCTATTTCACACGTAGTATAGAAGAAGCTATAATTTTTATCATCTACCTATAAAATTGTATTGTTTGTGTTGTTTAGGTTTTCCAGAGCTTTACTTCTCTTCAACCACTTGATTAATCTTGAAATAAGAGCAGTGGATGAAAATTTTTATTATTTGTAATTTAGTTAATTTCTCCTTACTTAAAAAAATTCTGAATTAAGGAGATTATTGTTGGTTTATTTGTTCTATAGATACTCTTAATGTCATATCTTCACTGTGAAATAAAATATTTATTATGATGAACTCCAAATCTTTGTTCAGTTAGCTCCTTTTTTAGTCAAATTCAACCAGGTCTAATATCAGAATCACAATTCCTGCTGGTTTATTGTATACATTTCTTATCATTTATAATTAATCTTTATAAATCTCTTTAGAGTAACTTTTATATAGCACACAATTTGATTTTGCTAAGTTCATCTAATTTTTTTCATCTAATAGGATAGTTAATCCATTTATAGGCATTAATAACATTGAATGATAAGTCTCTATTCTGTCATACAATATTGTATTTTTATACGTAATATGCTCATTTGTTGTGTTTATTTTTACTTTCTTTTCTATATGCCTTTATTATTATTATTTTTTTTTTTTTGAGACGGAGTTTCGCTCTGTTGCCCAGGCTAGAGTGCAGTGGCGAGATCTTGGCTCACTGCTACTTCCACCTCCCGGGTTCAAGCAATTCTCCCTCCTCAGCCTCCCAAGTAGCTTGGAATACAGGCATGTGCCACCACACCCAGCTAATTTTTGTATTTTTTAGTAGAGACGAGGTTTCACCATGTTAGCCAGGATGATCTCAATCTCTTGACCTCATGATCTGCCCGCCTTGGTCTCCCAAAGTGCTGGGATTACAGGCGTGAGCCACTGTGCCTGGCTTATTAATTTTATTTTAATTTGTTTTGATGTTTAAGAAACTTTCATTTTATCTACTTTATAAAGTAATAGCTTTAATGAAGCTCTAGTACTCTTTTACTTTCAAATATTTTGTCAGCTTTAAAAGATATCTTTTGAATATCCTTTAATTCCTCTGTATCGATATAACTTTTTTCATTTTCACTCTTTTTTCTCAATATTAACAAAATTTTATTTTCAAATATGCCATAACATATATAATTCACAGAATACCCAAAATATTTATTTCTATGTTGTTGTAGCTTTAAATCTACAGTAAGATATATGTAATACCCATATTCAGTGCTTTTGTCAAATTTTCCCTCTTCTATATAGTGAATCTTCCCTTCTGGTTGTCTGTAGGGAAAGACTCATGAACACAGTTTATCTTGAATTCTTACATGCTTTAAAATGTGTGTTGGATTGCTCATTTTCCTATATTCCTTATATTTGAAGAACAGTGTGCTGACTATAAAATCCTTCATTTTCATGTTCTTTCCATGAGTTTCATAAAAAATATTTATGTACTCACGCGTTGATTGCTGAAGGGAAGGCTGAGGATTAATTAATATTCATTTGCTCATAACAGACTTGATTTATTTACTTGGCTGCCCTAGACCAAAAGATTTTATTTTTATCTTCAACTTCAAATAGTTTTGTTAGTATATGTCTGAGTTGACCATTCTGTGCCAATTTTGGAGTAAGCAGCAATTTTTTCAAAAATGGTTTTTAGGTACTTATAAGAAATATTTTTTGTCGGCCTTATGGATCCCTTTAGGGCATATTTTATTTCTTGATTTCATTTTAATTTCTTCATTTTTTTAATTTATATAACTCAACTCATTTATCATCTCTTAGAAGACTTGTAATTTAGTGTCTGTTTCTGATATGATTTAGTCCTTTTTAATACTTTTTTCAAATTTATTAACTCATTCCATGTTCAGCTGTTAGGAGTTTGTGCATTTTGCATATCTATAGATGGTTGTTTAAATACATGTAATCTAGATTACAGTGTTTTTCTCTGCTCCTAGTTATTCTTTAGAAAGAATTTTCATCCTGGGAGAAATGACTGGCCCCTGAGCTTGACCAGGAAAAATACAAGGTTAGCCTGGAATATCTTGCTTACAAGAAAAGAAGTGATCAAAAAATGATGGAAATGTGCAATATACTAGACCTGCTTATACTAGCTTGTGAAAACTAATTGTGCAAATCAAACTAGTGTTTTCATTCTCCTCTCTTATTTTCTTATTAAGTTAGCTTTATATGGGTGTGTCTACCATTACTGTTTATTTTGTAACACTTCCAATTTTTTTGGACTAGCAGTAACAGAATAACTGATAGAATTAATAACTACATTTCTTAGTTCAATAATGTTCTCCTCTGTTGGCAAAAATGAAGTAAGGAGGTTTTTACAATCAATTGTGCCATTTTGAGAAGTTGAATTTGTATTTTTTCTGATTTTTGTAATATTATTGTTTCCACCAGCTACTTCATTTCCACCTTTTGTGTCCTTCAAACTTCCAAGGGACAGCTCCTCTATTCAAGTAAACTCAATTTCCCAGAAGCAATGCCTTTCTTAAACTTCAAACTCAACCTCTTCTGATTTCCCAGTTGCCAATATCTGAACTCCTACATATTAGTCCTATTGCAAGTATTTTCTCATTTAATGTGGTATTATTTTGTGGCAAGTGATTTAATATATATTCCATGACTTATAATATCAAGTTCAATTAATTATATTTTTGTGTGGTTTCCACCTAACTCTTTCCTGGCATGATGCTTTGCTATTATAAAATATTTCTCTACTATCAAAAGGTTTAAGTTATGCATAGTTTAATTTACTATGCATGTTTACTATGTTTAGTTTAAACAATCACCATTGTTTAATATGTACATTTCTTAAAATGGGAAGATATATAGTAGCCACCATTATTATAAGAAAACTTATTATTCTTTGAAAACCTAGATTTTTGTTTTTGAAATATTGCTATGGCTGAACCTTAAAGTATGAAATGGAATACTTGGGGAGGAGAAATCCTGAGGGAAAACTAAAAGTTAATAAGTTTTATAATAATTAGATAATCAAAAATAACTGTGGATAGAGCATATGGAGATGTCTAAAGTGAGAAAATTTAGGTAAAAGAAAACCAAGAACATTCAATTCTTTGCTGGCTTGGAATTAAAAATTAATGAAATGATGCAGTTTAAAAGGATATTTTGATATGAGATCCTGATTATTAATCTATCTGGAATATCAGGTCATGGATACTACCTGTCTCAATCCTATCTGTGCACAGTTGGTAAATGGGAAACTTAAGCCACATTAAAAAAAAAAATTCATTTTTATTATATGCCTCATATACAGTTCTATGTCAAAAATAGGAATAAAATATTTATTTTTAAAAGTACATATAATTATTACTATGAATTTGTAAATGAAAGAATTATTGCTTAGAAAACATATATTTTAAATATTATCCACATGGCTAAATTGATAATAAATGGTGAAGAAATTATTCAAAGTTATGTCTCAGCACAATTTTACTTTTAAAGATAAATTAAAATACTAGCAAATAAACAAATACTTTGCTTCATACAAGTCACAGATAATAGTAAAGCCAGTAAACCTGAATTTATAACTTTCTTTGTAGGAATCTCCCCATCTAAATTGGAAAAAGCATTTTGAGAGGTGAATCACAGCATCTTGACATTTTAGTGACTGTCCATAGTATTCTTTCCCCCAATCAAAAGATGTCAAAATGGGTTTCACCACAGGAAATAGATTAGTTGATTAGGTCACACAAGGTGTAGGCAATTCCTGTTTTACAATAAAAGAAAACACTGTTATTTTCTTAGCTTAAGTGGATATTGACTTTTACTATAGAGAAGATCAAGATTTATTATCTCAAATGATAGTCAACAGACTGGCTGACAACTATTGACTTGGGGGAAATCACAGCAGGCCACTGAACCACCAGTGAACCTGAAGAGAGATCTTCTGTGTCTCACACAGCAGGACAAGGCCAATCTTACATCAAAAAGATAGGCCTTGCTAGCAACAAGGAACATTAAAATATGTCTTTCCATTTATTTGGTTTGTGATGTTCCCTCAATATCTTAGTATTTTTAAGGCTGAGAGCAGTTAATTGTAGAATTGGAGAGTTAGAGATGAAAATATCTATAGCAGTATGAGAATCTTAAACCCTTAAAAAAAAGTCTAATTATTTACTCAAAATGACCTTGCTGAATACCGATATTAGATTAGTAAAAATAAATCTAATTTTTAAAGTCATAAAATTCACTTATCAACCTTTTAAGAGAGTTCAATTTCTAATAAATATATACCATTTTATAAAAATATTATCACATAAAGGGTTATTAAAAATCTGTACCTTTGTTTACAAATGGTATCTTAACAGTTTACTTATATTTCAATCCAAAATGCTGCTGGAGAAAGAATAAAAGGTACAAACATTTGAATTTGTTTTGGTTGTCTGGCATCCTGTGGATAAAAGACCTGACAAGTTTAGATAAAAAACAAGTCCTGATCAAGCTAGATTGAGTAAACAGTTTGCAGTCTATCCTAATTTGTGTTAAGATGGAAACGCAGCATTCCTACTACTGAAAGAAGGCAAAAAATCAAACCCTAAAATACCAGGCAATAATCCATAGACGTTAGGGCAAACATGTAAAACAAATAAGTAAGCACAAAATGCGGGCAGTGTAAAATAAGATAAATATCATAGGCAGTGTTAAGGTGACCCCCAGAATTTTCCGACTCCAGTATATGCACATCTTCTCCCAATTATTCAATCAAATACGAATGTGCTGCTATAAAGCGATTTTGCCAAAGTAAATAAGGTATTAAGGTCCCAACTCAGTTGACTTTTACGAAGGGAGCGTATTCTCAGCGGGCCTGACTTAGTCAGGTGAGGACTTAAAGGGTCAGGGCCCCTCCTGGAGAGGGAATCAAAGTTTCAAAGTATGATGGATGATTCAAAACAAGGAGATTCTCCATTTTTGGTTTTGAAGATGGAGGGAGCTACAGGATAAGTAGTTTGGACAGCCTCTCGGAGCTGAAAGTGAACTGTAGTAGCAAGGACCTGAATTCTGGCAACAAATTGAATAAATGTGAGAAAGAACACCATCTTCAGAAGAGAATCACATCAGCCAAAACCTTGATATTTGCTTTGTGAGACTTTGATCAGAGAACCCAGCCATGCCATACCTGAACTTCCGACCGACAGAACTGTGAGCTAATAAACGGAATTTTTTTCTTTTTTCTTTTTTCTTTTTTTTTTTTTGAGACAGAGTCTCCTTCTGTCACCCAGGCTGGAGCGCAGTGCCGTGATTTCGACTCATTGCAACCTCCGTCTGCCGGGTTCAAGCGATTCTCATGCCTCTGCCTCCTGAGTAGCTGAGATTACAGGCGCGTGCCACCACGTCCGGCTAATTGTTGTATTTTTAGTAGAGATGGGGTTTCACCATGTTGGCCAGGCTAGTCTCAAACTCCTGACCTCAGCTTATCCGCCCACCTCGGCCTCCCAAAGTGCTGGGATTACAGGCGTGAGCCACTGTGCCTGGCCATAAATGGGTGTTTTTATAAGCTGCTGAATTTGAAAGAATCTGTTACACAGCAATAGAAAACATAAAAAAAAAAAAAAAAAGGCGGGGGGAAAGGAAGGCTAAAGATATTGCTATGTTAATAAATATAAATAATTTAAATTCCCCGATAATAGACAAATATTATTGATGTTCACTTGCATGAACAAATAACAATGTCACAACTAAATTAAAACAATAAAAGTAAGAACAACAGCATTAACAAAAAAGGATAGAAAAAAGTCAGATAAACCAAAAAGGAAATAGTAATAGTAAACATATTAGTCTTACACACAGTAAAACTAAAGACAAAAGGCCACAAAGGTGAAAAAAAGTATAATTTAATAACTACAAAAAAGTCACCTACAAGGCAGATATAATAGTCAATTACTAGTATACACTAGTAACGTTATATTCATATCATTTATATGTACATACTCCATACATACATAATTCATGTATAAACTCTTTACTTTCTATAGAGAGTATGGCAGATTTCCCCTCAAAGGGCCAGACAACTTCTGTTGCAAGCACTCAATTCTGCTGTTGTGGTTTGAAAGCAGCCAGAGATAATATGTAAAGGAATGATTTTTCAAAAAAAAAAATTATTTCTGGACCCTAAAATTTAAATCACAAATGATTTTCACCTTACTAAGCTTTAGTCTTCTTATTTTTATTCAATCATTTAAACAATTTAGAAAACAACATTCCTAACTTGTGGAGAATTAAAAAAAAAATAGGTAATGTTCTCATTTTGGTTTTGGCTACAGCTGCAAACTGCAGAACTAAACTTTTCTTATTCCAGAATCAAACATATGAGGACTAAGAGTAATCTCTTGATTTCTAACTCACAATAAAAATTCTCATTATATGAAAAAATGAACAAATAATTTCAGTTAGAAAAGGATGTCATGTATATATGGTTAAAATATATAGATAGTCCTCATTTTACACAGTTTTGATATTTCGTTAAATAACACCAGTTTTCCAAAAAATGGTTCAGATTTCTATTACCATGATATAATAACTTTGAGAAGTACATAAATAAACAATTTTCACTGCTAATCTTCAGTCCACTAATCACTAAGTAAATAACAGAAGCTTATTATATTCAGTGATCTATTCTTTCATTTAAAAAACAATTTTTCTTTGGTTGGCCACTGTGCATTTGTTGGTTTATATACAGACAGTTAAGCATGTAGTTGTGTTGCCTGCTTATCTCCCAGTGATAAATTCATGTGACATTTTACAAAAGCGGATAATCAGAAGAGAGAATTGGCCAATAAATTTAAAGTACAGCAAGTAAACGAAAAGTGACAATGCTGAAGGTGAAATTTGAGTCTAATATAAATTGAGTTGTATGAGAAATAGCAGACCATAGGAATGTTGAAACACACTGTTCAAGAGACTCGAGATACACAGCTGGAGGAGCTCAGTGAGACAGGCATTCATACAGGTGAGAAAATGGTTGTGACAATGATGAAGAACTCCCAGAGGAACTGATGTTGGTTAAAAAAAAAAAAAAAAAAAAAACTTGACACTAAGGAATTTTTACAGATATTTTATAATATTAAAAATGTGAAGAATAAAATATTGGAAGTAGATCTAAATTTATAAAGAAGTATGGCATAGGAAAAATGCTCCATGTTGCAAGGTATACAATGGGAGAAGGGCAAAACATTGTTCAAATTACTTTTCCAATTTTTTATAAGGACATAAAATACTTAATTCTCAATGTTTCTCATGTTTAAAATACATTATACTAATTATTAGTTGTACTAATTTTTCTTTTTCCTATACATTTATAACTGACAATGAGAGAGTTTCTGTTTGACAAAAATATTTAATGATTATAGAACAATTGCAATTTTTTCCATTAACTATTTGGATTACTTTGCACAATTTAGTTGGAATGGTCATTTTAACAGTCTCATAGTAATAGGAAAAGTGTAAACTGCCTTTATTTATATACATGTATGTGTTTGTGGTGTGTAAGTGTGTATGTGCATTCATATGTGTGTGTTTCTGTTATAGGATCATTTATCATAACTCAGTCTTTGGGAGATCAACTTGTCAAAAATAAAAGATAAAAAGAAATATATCTATATATAAAGTGAATAAAATAGTAAGACTGAATTTTTGCCTATAAATCTCTATACTTTATATAAGGACACACTTTCTTTTTAAGTATATAGAAAACATTTCCAAAGTTGATCATATGTTAGAACACTGAAACAACAGCAACATTTTAAAACACATTCACATCCCATAGAGCACTTTAAAAAGTTTAGAGATTATCAATTCAAAGTCCCAAGGGGTACGTAGGGTGGGTAATCAATGAATGAGCCAGGAACCCAAGAAAATATAAAGAGAAGCATTTTACCAAAATGTATAACATACCCTGCAAAGTAAATCGGCTTCTACAAAGCTTCAGATATAAATGCCATGGAGAAAATTGGTGAACTCATGATTTCCATCAAAGCAGGAAATCCAGGTTTTGAGGAGACATACCCAATTTTAAAAGCTCAATTTTAAATTATTTGTTAATAAAATTAAATAGCAGAAGGGGGAAGGTAACAACAGAGAGTAGTTATCCTGTTGTTGATATAGGGAACCCAAACTCATCTTCTGATAGGTACTGTTGTTTAGTGAAGCGCTAGAACTTCTGTGACCACTTCGAGGCAGCAGCGTGTCAGGGAAACTTCATACTAAGTGAATCAAATGTTCAAACTAGTTCGTAAACAAGATTCATAGCATGGTACATAAACCTGTTAATCCCAGTCCTAAGTACAAAAGGCTGGGTTGTATATACAATTACTAACAATTAATTTTCTATGAGACGCCTGTTCCACATTTTAAAAGGTAGTAAGCAGGAATAAGAAATAATGCGATACCTAACCTTTTCTATGCGCTAGACACTGCTCAAAGCTCTTTACATATATTGGCTGGGTGCGGTGGCTCAGGCCTGTAATCCCAGCACTTTGGGAGGCTGAGGCGGGCGGATCACGAGATCAAGAAATCGACACCATCCTGGCCAACATGGTGAAACCCCATCTGTACTAAAAATACAAAAATTAGCTAGGCATGGTGGCGGGTGCCTGTAATCCCAGCTACTCGGGAGGCTGAGGCAGAATCCCTAGAACCCGAGAGGTGGGGTTTGCGGTGAGCCGAGATAGCGCCACTGCACTCCAGCCTGGCGACAGAGTGAGATTTTGTCTAAAAAAAAAAAAAAAAGCTCTTTACATATATTAATTAATCTTTTAACAACCCTGCCTGGTAGGTACTTTGTTAGCCTCACATACAGATAAAGAAACCAAGACAAAGAATAATTAAGTAATTTGCCTAAGATTATACAGCTAGTAAAAAGCAGAACTGAGCTTTGAACACAGCGATTTTAGTCCAAATAAACGTGGAATTTTAGATTGATTATTATAGCAGTGTGAAAGTTGGATAAAATTGAGGCATGGCTAAAAACAACAGAGGTCAGGACCCTTTCAAAGTTATCTTAAGAGGGATTTACCATGCAAGGTGAGGCAAACATAAAGCTGACTTATTTTTCAAATGTTTGGGAGATAAATTAACAACATTTGGGGGTGGGACACTTAAGGAGTTTGAGCAATGTGAATATAAACTTCATGTTTCTGACTTGAATGACTCATGACACTAACTACGTGTAAAGCAGTTAAGTTTTGAGGAGTAAAATGGATCTGTTTGTGGACAGCTTGTATTGGTTTATTGAGCACAAGACAGTTCAATCTGAAAATAAATTTGGGAACAATCCATATACTTATATAAAACAATGGAATATAATTGGAGTGGATGAGATCACCCTGTGTTTTTTTAGAGAAAAACAGCAATAACCACTGAAAATACATCTGAGAATACAATATTTCATAGGTTGAAATAAAGATAGAACTCATTATGGAGATTAAGAAGGGAGGATAAAGTACGAGAACCAGGAGCAAAGAATATGATGGAAACAGGGGAAACATATTTCCAGGGGGAAAGCATGGTTATCAATGTCATAGGATGCAGAAATATTCAAGAAGATAAAAATGGAGAAGTAGCCAATACTAGTGTTGATGAATTCATGACAACAGAAGTCAAACTGCAGTGCATTCGAGGCATGAATTAAAGTTGAGAAACAGCACTAATCTTGCAAAATAAACAGAGGTGGGGAGAGTGGTAGAGCAGAGTCTAAAGAAGAGCACATGCATGAATAGTCAAAATAGAGTTTACAAAGAAGGAGACCTAACCTGTTATAAGTAGAGGTAAAGGACAAGTAGAGAAGGGAATTTGATGATGGAGACAAGACACATGATAATTGATCAGGCAAGATCCTAGAAGAAATGCAGTGAAGAAGAGATTGATTCATGTGGATGAATTGGATTGGATTAGGATAATGAACCTCTCTTTTCCTGACACTAAAAAAGATTAAGACAGGGACTAAATTATATAAATTTTTATTTGAGAGAAGATAATTGGGATGTTGAATCATTCATTCTTGATAGGTTGATTTTTAAGTGAAGTAGAATGCAAGGTTTTTCTTTGCATTGAGAGTGAAGACTGTGAGGATGAGTAGAGCCTTGACTAGAGTAATTGCTGGAAATGTGAATGAGGAGCTTACTAACAATAATTTTAAAAACTGTCAAAAGGTCTTGAATACCAAACTGAGATTATAGAACAGAAATTTAGGAAATATTTCTCCCTTTGAAGAAAATGAAAATCTCGTTATGTATCTGTTGACTGTCAACCAATTCAGCCATAGAAAATCTATAATTGACCCTTAAATAACACAGGTTTTAGCTGCACAGGTCTACATATATGTGAATTCTTTTCAGTAAATCTATTAGAAATGTTTGTGCAAATTTGCAATTTGAAAAAACTCACAGAAAAGCCATGTAGCCAAGAAATAGTGAAAAAAATAAGGAAAAGTTTTTTCTTTCATGAATATATAAATTATACATAGCTACTAGTCTATTTTATCTTTTACTGTCATAAAATATACACAAATCTATTATAAAAACTTAAAGTTTATCAAAATTTTTGCACATAAACACAGACCATAATGGTGCTATTCATGATCAAAAGGAATGTAAACATAATAATACAATACTACATCGTAACTATACGATTACTGTAGAACATACTGTACTACCGTAATAATTTTGCAGCCCTCTTGTGTTGTTATTGAGTTAAGCTCAAATGTTGCAAGCATCCACTTAAAACACCTAGAGATGCTAGTCATCATCTCATGGGCAGGTCATCTCTCCAGTTAATTGCATATTGCAATACAAAGTGATCTCTCATGGTTCTCACATATTTTTCATCATGTTTAGTGCAATATTGTGAACCATCAATAGCACAATGGGATCTATTTGAAGTGCCACTAGTGATGCTGGAAGTGCTCCTAAGAAGTGGAGAAAAGTCATGACATTATGAGAAAAACTTGAATTGCTTGTAACATAGATCGAGTTCTGAAGTGGTGGTTGCCCACTTTTTTCATATAAATAAATCAAGCATAGGGACCATGTAAAAAAAATAGAAATAAATTATTCATAGAACCATTGTTGCAGCTACAGCAGCATGGGTAAATAAATACCTTGCACATTTTATGAAATACCTTTTAAAATCTCATATTGAAAATTCAGCTTTTATAAAGATACATAATTTCTGTAAGAAAGACACACCTACAGACTAATAATTTGAGAGAAAGTGAAGTCATATGGCAAATTCAAGCAAAATGTAGGCAAAGAATCTAAGCCAAAAAATGTAATGCCAATGAAGGATGGTTTGATGATTTTATAAAGAGTATCTTTAAAAAAATCAAGATAACAGAAGAAATACCTTCTATCAACTAAGAGGTAGCAAAGTTCCCAGATGCTATTAAGAAAATTATTAAAGATAAAGGGTATCTGCCTGAACAGGGTTTTAATGCAGATTAATATATCTATTCTTGAAAAAAGTTATGCCACTATGGAAACTTATTAGTAAGGAATAAAAACAAGTGTAAAGATTTGAGGTGGGAAAGGATAGGATAACTTTATAATTTTGTGACTATATGGTTGGGTTTATGATGAGGACTGCCTCTATATATAAACCCCCAAGCCTTGAAGGGAAAAGATTAACATTAATTGACAGTCTTTGAGTTGTACCACAAGAAAACCCGGACAATAAAAATTCTTTTTCTTGATTGGTTCCAGAGGTGCTTTGTTCCTGAAGTCAGGAAGCACCTTGCAAGTAAAGTATGAATTTTAAAGATTTTTTGATTTTGGACAATATCCCTGGCTACCCAGAACCTCCTGAGTTCAACATTGTAAGTGTTAAAGTGTCTAATTTATTCCAAAAACAATGTCCCTAATTCAGTTTCTAGATCAGGGCCTAATCACGATGTTTAAAGTTCATTACACAAGGTATTCTATGAAAAAAGTTGTCAATGCTGTGGAAAAGAACTCTGATAGAGAAAACATTATGAAACTCTGGAACGATTACGCTATTGAAGGTGCTGTCATTGTTGTAGAAAAAAGTCATGAAAGCCATTTAGCCCAAAACACTAAATTTCTGCTGGAGAAAACTGTGTCCAGATATGGTGCATCTAGATTTATGACAGAGCCAATTAAGGAAATCATGAGAGACCCTGAGTATGGAGAAAGTGAGGCAGCTGGGTCAAGAGTTTCAAGATCCTGGAGAAATTAAAGAGCTAATAGAGCCCACACAAGAGGAATTAACAGAAGCTGTCTTCATGGAAATGGGTGCTTTCAAACCAGTGCCAGATTATGAGAAAGAAGACATTGAATAAGCAGTGTCAGAAAACAAATGGACATTAGAGAATCTGGCCAAAGTGTTTTTATTATTCAAAACTGCTTTTGACTTATTTTACAACCTAGACTCTTCCATAATATAGGCAGTAAAACTAAAGCAAACTTTGGAAGAAGGACTGGTACCATATCGAAATATTTTTAGAGAAATGAAATAGCTAAAAGGTCAGACAGAAATTACAACATGTTTTTGTAAAGTTATAACAAATGTGCCTGCCTCTTCTGCCTCCCTTTCCACCTCCTCCATCTCTTCTGTCTCTGTCACCCTGAGACAGCAAGACCAAGCCCTTCTCTTCCTACTCAAGGTGAAGATGACAAGGCCAAAAACTACTTCCACTTAATAATAGTAAATATATTTTCTTTTTCTTATGATTTTCTTAATAACATTTTATTTTCCCTAGCTTACTTTATTTTGAGAATACAGTAAATTATACATATGGCATACAAAATATGTTTTAAATGACAATGTATGTTGGTAAGGCTTCCAGTCAACAGTAGGCTTAGCAGTTAAGTTTTCGAAAGTCAAAAATTTTACGCAGATTTTCAACTGCAAGAGTATGGGGATGGAACACTTAACTCTTACATTGTTCAAGGGTCAGCTGTACTTAAAGGAAAATAAAATGTTTAAATGATGTGCAGAATAATTTACTTTAAAAGATTTGAAGAGTGTTTACTGAAATTGCCTTTTTGATATGAAAGTTTTGTTTGACAAATGTTATAAATTTTAAAGGGCTCTTGAATGTAGAAGTCATTTCCTTCTTAAATACCATTGGTGCTATGTGAACTGGTTGAAATGGGCGTAGGATCAATCCTCTGCTGCTCATTCTCTGCTGACCCTACCCTTTCCTACTGTACCTGACAATCTTTAGGAGAGGAGCAAATTATTTTAATTATTATTTCCCATGCATTTTTAGAAGAAAAATATGTTTAGGAGTTTTTAAGGGAGAAATGTATAAACTGATTCTGACAAATATTCAGTGAGTATAGATGATGAGTGTCACAGCACCCTCCTTCCTCCTTCCTTGTGTATGCTTTATGTTTAAGGAGGCTTCAGTTGCTTAGGATTAATTTAATAAATATTTATTCAACTGTGACTGAATTCAAAGTTCTCAGCTTGATCCAGTGAATATGTGAAATACAAAAACCAACCAATAAACAATTTGAAAAACTAGGTTTCTAACATAAGTGAGCTCAAATCTTGGTACTTACATATTTCTTCAAAATAGTGTTGGAAAAGGAGTGAAAATTGAATTAGAAAGGGTTCTAAAGCTCTCAAGGGGTTAGAACAGGCTCGCTTGGAAAAGTAAGAACCAAATGGGTGTGGCTATCTAAATGAAAGTAAGGAAGGGAAGAAAGAATATGAGATGACAGAGGAAGAGGTAAATGTAATGGCTTGGAGGAAGAAAGACTGTGGTTCTCAAACATTGTGCATTTGAAAAATTAAGAAAATTTTCATATGACTGGAACATGAAAATGTATGTAGAAGGGGAAGTTGCTATCTGTTGTTTAGAGAAGGGGTCAGATATAGTTAGGTCACAATATATGACATAGATTAAGAGCCTAATCCAAAAATTCATTTGAAAGTTTGAGAGGTTATGGAGGGCTGAACTTGAGCAGTAATTATGGAGACATGAAGAAATGAAAATATTAGAGAGATGGGACTTGGTACCTATATCAATATAGGAAAGGGGGACTGGGAGTGGAGTGGAGTGGAGGTGGAGAAAAATAGTGACAGGATTTGAGCAGAGATGGTGAGAAAGGTAATTTTCCAATTGATGAAAGCCTAGAAATACTGTTAAATGACTACTATCTATTGTAATGGGGCTGCTATTTTTAAGTATAAAATTCAGAGTCAGGGGATTAGAGCATATTCTCACATAACAAAGGCTTAAACCACATGTATACATATATATTTGACTATTATTATATTCGAGGTGGTAAATTCTTAACAAGAATTATGCTTATCTTATTTCAAAGGAACTTCCATGCGTAGTTTCTATGAATTTCAGTTTTGGTCATTTCTTCACTATTTTTATTTTCTTTTTCACGTGTTTTTCTCTATGATTTTATTCTTCACCATTGTATTTTAACATGTTGGTACTTGATATCTTAGCATATGAGAAAGGTAGTACTGAATGTACCCGTTAATTCTCACCTTTTAAAAATATTGACTTCAATTAATAAGGCTTCTAGCCTTGCCTTCCCTGTGCATAATCAAAGAAGCTTAAAATATTGGCTAATTACAGCACTGGTAAAACTATCAATATTCAGAATTTGTAGCACAACTGTTCCCTAGCTAGGACAGAAAAAAAAATTTTCACCAAAACTCATTTTACACAATTAACTAGTTGCTTTATTGATTCCTTCTTCTCTATGGTTATTGAATAAGTTGCTGAATGAATCATACTTTTAAAATAAAAAGTCACTATTTTCTTTAGAAAAAAGTTATTATGGAATCCTAGAAACTAATAAAATGAGCTAAGAATAACTTTAATGCTAATTATAATGTATTTTTAAACTGACTGCATTACTTAAATAAATTATATGCGTATATATGATCTTTATGGTTCCTAGAATTACTATTAAATTATATCATAGTAGAAATAGTTTTGATTACTATATTCTCTTTTAAGTTAAAAAATTACTTGAAACGTAGAATATTATTGTGAATAAATGTTTTTATTGTTATAATGTGTTGGGATAACATTGCTCAAAAATAAATTTAAAATATTTTTGCTTCTTAAACTACAAAGTTAGTCAGCTAGGACATGTCCAAATATTCACAAGGAAATAGAATGAAGTGATTAGTTGAAGATTGTTGAGAAATATACCTAAATCTAAAGAGAAAAATTAAAACTTAGGATGTACTGAAGAAGAAACAAAAAGAATTTTTTTCAGAAGGTAATTTGGTTTAGAAAAATATTAAAGATCTAAGAAAAAACAACTAGAGGTTTTTTTTTAGATCATATAAAATAAGAAATTAACAATGGTGGTTTAAAAATAGTGACTCTCATCTATGAGCAGCACAGAATACTGAAATGGTTATTGCTAACCTGTTGAGAATTTAATGAAATATACATATCCTTTAGCAAAGAGGCCACAATAAATCTAATTTTTTTAAAATGCCAAATATAATATAAATAATATAATTATATAGTATATATTTATATAATAAATATACAATATATAATATATTAATATAAATATATAAATATATTTATATAAATATATATATTTATATAAATATAAATGTATATATAATTATATAAATATATATACATATATATTTATATAAATATATAAAAATATACATTTATATAAATATATAAAAATATATATTCTATATATACATATATATATCTCTCTATATATTTATATATATTCTATATATATAGAGATATATATTATCTCTCTATATATATTTATATATTCTATATATAGAGAGATATATATATCTCTATATATATATTTATAAATATATATTTTATAAATTTATATATTTATAAATATATATAATATATAATTATTATATTATTATATATTATATATAATATATATTATTTATATACTATATATTATATTATAATATATATAATATATAATATATATTATATATAATATATATTATTTATATACTATATATTATATTATATATATAATATAATATATATTATATATTATATATATTATATATTATATATATTATATATTATATTATATATTATATATTATATATTATATTATATATTATATATTATATATTATATTATATATTATATATATTATATATTATATTATATATTATATATATTATATATTATATTATATATTGTATATATTATATATTATATTATATATTGTATATATTATATATTATATTATATATTGTATATATTATATATTATATTATATATTATATATATTATATATTATATTATATATTATATATATTATATATTATATTATATATTATATATATTATATAAATAATACATATATTATATAAATAATATATATAATATAATATATATGTAATATATATAATTATATATAAATTTATATTTATATAATATATATATAAAATATATATAAATATATATTATATATAACATATATAATATATATAAATATATATTATATATAATATATATATTTATATAATATATAATATATAAAAATATATATAAATATAATATAAATATATAAATATATATATTTATATAAATATATAAATATATATATTTATATAAATATATAAATATATATATTTATATAAATATATATCTTTATAAATATATATCAATATATATTTATAAAGATATATATTTATATATATATTTTATGTATAAATATATTTTTATATATTTATAAATATATAAATATATAAATATATTTATATAAAATATAAATATATTTATATAAAATATATAAATATATAAATATATTTATATATTATTTATATATTATTTATGTATTATATATTAATATATTATATATAAAGATATAATTATATATATTTTTATATAAGTAATTATATATTAATATATTTATATATAAAATACATAATTACAAATAAAATAATATTTACTTTTTTTTTTTCTTATTTGATCTATAAGGTTTTATGTTTTTGGTTTACCATAAATGATTTCTTTTTAATTAATATATTTTAAGTAAATGCTACGACAGTTCTAGTAAGTATATGCTTCAACATTAAGCTTTTTAATCAGAAAAATTCAGAGTTTTGCAATGAAATCTAGACCTCTTACAAACTAATTTGTAGGAGTTATTTTAATTCTTCTGACATCATTTGCGCCTTCTCATCCTTTCTCACCCCTTTCAGTTGTGACCAACATCAGTACTTCTGACATGTATCTACTTAACATTTATCGTTTACCACATTTCTCTTTTTGTGGAATCAAGAGAAGAAAGTTTCATAATTGGGAAAGCACCATTCTAATACCAGACGGTATATGACTGGCATCCCATCTGGTACAAGTCTGGTCTTTCTGGAGGGAGTATCACATAGTTTAAATGAACCAAAGCAAAGTTCACACCTTATTTTGCTTACTGTGAAGTTGGCTTTAAAAATCTTAATTTCTAATAACATGCAGTCTGCTATAAAATAAATCCTCATATTAAAAATGATGCATTTATTGAATGTTTACTATGTACAAGCAATTTAGATGTATTAGTCTTACTAATCCTTCTATCCAACTTACGTGGCATATTATCATGGCCATTTTATATACAAGTAAGATGAGGTTTAGACAGAGTAAGCAATGTTCTTTAGGTGGTTTTTGAAACCATGTTTCTCTGATATGGAAGCTTATGTGCTTAACAACCTTACTTTATACGTACTGTCATAAAGATTACATCACCAGCCAGGCACAATGGCTTACTTTTGTAATCCCAGTACTTTGGGAGACTGAGGTGGGTAGATTCCTTGAGCTCAGGAGTTTGAAAACAACCTGGACGACATGGCGAAACCCATCTTTACCAAAAATACAAAAATCAGCTGAGCGTAGTGGTGCGTGCCTATAGTCCTGGCTATTTGTGAAGTTGAGGTAGAAGGATCGCTTGATCCTGAGAGGTCAGGAGGTTGAGGTTGCAGCAAGTTATGATCTCAACACTGCACTCCAGCCTGGGGGACAGAGTGAGCAGAATGAACAAAAGGAAAAGAAAAGGAAAAAGCAATTTTCTATATTTCTCTAAAATATCATGCTGATGTGCAAGGGTTAACATTGCACTGGAATACATAGATTTCCTAGAATAAATGTTAAAATAAAAGTTTGGATTTTATAACCATGACCAGGACAAAGATGTTAAGACTCTAGAAAAATTAATTTTAAAATAAATCAAAAAAGTTAAAATTGCATATTTAGGATGGTTAATTTTTATATATTTATATCTCTCTAATCTATTATATATATATTTATATGTCTTTATATAATTTATATATGCATATGGCTAAACATAAGGTTAAAGATAAATATTACCACTAAATAATGTCACTGTTTTAGTCTGTAGACAAATTCTAAATGTTTGACATTATAGAGCAAGAACAAAAATTGCTTATTACTTGCATATGCTAGAGTATGTCTAAATTCATTATACAGCCTACTTTCTATATTAAAAAAGATGTCCACTTATTGAATTGTTTTTGCATCACTGAAATTTCTTTTTTTCTTCTTTTTATGTTAACATAGAATAGTCTTAAAACCTGGGAATTAACAAAGTTGATATGGGATGGCTCTGTGTCCCCGCCCAAATCTCATGTCAAATTGAAATCCCCACATGGCAGAGAAGGGACCTGGTGGTAGGTGATTGGATTACAGGTTTTCCCCATGCTGTTCTCTTGACAGTGAGTGAGTTTTTATGAGACGTGATGATTTAAAAATGTGGCACTTCTCCTCTCTCTCTCTCCCTCCTGTTGCCATAAGAATACATGCCTTGCTTGTCCTTTGCCTTCCTCCATGATTATAAGTTTCGTGAGGCATCCCCAGCCATGCAGAACTATGAGTCAATTAAACATCTTTTCTTCATAAATTACCCAGCTGCTGGAAGTTCTTTATAGATGAGTGAGAACAAACTAATAGTCATGATGTATTATTATTAGTATTAAATGTGCAATTGTACTCTTTATTTGCCTGCTTTCTATTTACAATGTATCTAGGACAGGTGCCTCTATTTTTACAAATGAGAAGGCAAATTTATTTTTTGATGTCAAATCACACTAGCTTTAAAATATGAGTGGGCCAATGTTGTCAACTGTCTAAAACATTTTGAATATAAAAGTAGTTATAGGTTTACCTAATGATTGATCAAAGTAACTATACAAACCCTAAGTCTTGACACCTTTTCTGTGGCAGAGGGATAGGCAAATGTGTTGAGATTTATTGTCAATGCTCCAATTTCTTACGTTTGCTGACATGTTAAAGTATTCTCTTTTTCGTGGATGAGATTTCATAACTTTTTTCAGAAAATTATCAATGCCAACAGTTTTAAAACATTTTTTGTATCTGAAACCAAGATGACCTTTAAACTAAAAAAGTTTGTAGTAGTATTATTAATATATAGCCAAACTATTTTCAATGCATTTATTCACAATAATTAGATGTTTATTTAACTTTTGGATAACAAATACATATCCATGGGAGAAAAAAATGTACAAAAGATATAGAGTTAAAAATTTACTTGCTACTTTTATTCTACATGTCTGGTTCCCCTGCCATGGCCACCACTAGAATACGTGGAGCTGCAGCGACATATTTTTTATTAAATGTATTTTTAAATATTTCAAAATTTATAGGTTTATATCAGGTAATAGTGATTTATTAATGAATATTTAAAATAATTATTAAAAATATATTTAATTATTGTCTAATTAATGCATATAAAGATTCTTTCTAGGCACCATCTCTTCCTGTTCAGATCCAGGAACTATCTTTTAGTGTTCCCTATTGTCAAATGGCCAGTATTGGCTAATTTACTATCTTACACCTAGAGAAAAATGTAGCACTGTTATTACATACAATACGTGGCTCTTTAAAGCCTTTTTCTATTAAAATAATGCAGAACATCTTGCATCTGCAGTTTCCCTGTATCATTTATTCAATGCTGGTTACATCATTCCTCAGGACTCTGCATCATCCCTCATGCCACCTGTGAATACTGGCTGCTATTTACTCTATGACAGGTTGTTACTGTGCCCCCTTCATGATGATCACAAACACGAGTCTTATTCAGAGTATTAAGAAAAATATGAAGAACCAACAATTTATTTTCTAACAATGATACATTTACTATTCAAGATTTTGTAGCACAAATATAAAACAAGGTATTTTTTAAACAAGTCTTCTATTTAACATCTTAAGAAGCTGTATGTGAGGACTTTTAATTGACTGCACCCCTCTTTCTACAGCACACCAGTAGTAGAATAGGCAAGAAGTAAGTGAATGGGTCAAATAGAGTGGTCCTCTTTGCTGGCAAAGACTGTCCATCCTTTCTCTGGCACAGCTAAGGAACAACTCAGGAGAATAAGATATCACAGCATCAACTGAAGACAGGTAAGGACATGAACCAGATAATCCTGTTGGCTTGCAGAGTAATCATCATTAAAGCCCTCAGAGCTTTCAATCACAGGCAGCAAACTCATCATGCCTTGCACAATAAGACGTATGCCTCATGACACCATGACTAAATAAAGCGGGTGCCTAGCTGTGGCCAATCAGATAATTTCTCTACTTTGCTTCTGTGTTTGGTCTATACAGGCTTGCTGCTCATACTGATATGCCAGGCTCTCTGAACCTCTTCTTGTTCTGAATGCCACCCAATTCATGAATGGTTCTTTGCTCAGATAAACTCTGTTAAGTTTAATCTATCTAAAATGTTTCTTTTATCATACTTAATCATATATTTTGATATTCTTTCCATATAATTATGGAGGAAGAAAGAGAAAGAGAAGTCTCATTCTTCTAATTAGTTGAACAGTTGCTAAATATTAAAGTACTATAATTTATTTAATACTTTATTATTTAATAATATATTTATATTAACATTAAATTCAATCATTTGTCATTACAAGCATTGACATACTTAATATTCTTTCACACAGAATAGTTTGTGAAAGCTTACAATAGCTATAGGATAAATTCCTGTAAAGGAATATACTGCAACAAAATTATGCTCATTTCAAATTTGATAGACGATTCCTAATATGCCTTCTTGTGTGTTCCAACAATTTACTTGCCTTTATTTTTTAAGACAGGTTCTCGCAGGCTGGAGTGAAGTGGCACAATCATATCTCACTACAGCCTCAAACTCCTGGGCTCAATTGATCTTCCTGAGTTGCCTCCCGAGTTGCTTGTACTACTGGTGCATGCCACTACACCTGGATAATTTATTTTTTAATCTTTTGTGGAGACTGGATCTTACTCTGTTGCCCAGGCTGGAGTGCAGTGGCACAATCACGGCCTACTGCAAACTTGAACTCCTGGGCTCCAGTGATCCTCCTGCCTCAGCTTCCTGAATAGTTGGGACTATAGGCAAGCATCACCATACCCAGTTGATTTCCTCTTACTTTTTGCGAGTACAGGCTCTCACTATTCTGGACAGGCCAGTCTCAAACTCCTGGGCTCAAGCAATCCTCCCACTTTGGCCTCTCAGATTGTTGGGATTACAAGTGTAAGCCTCTGCACCTAGCCTGCATTCTCACTTTTTAAGAAACAAGAGAGTATCTACTTCCACAATAAATTACATAGTGTAGATTATAAATCTTTTTGATCTTCATACTGACAAATGAAGAAATAAAATCTCAAAATTTTGATATGCATGTTTATAAATTATGTTCTGCATTCTTCTATCTGAGAACTACTTGAATTTACTTTTCTGTGCACTGTGGAACCATATCCTTTCTATGTTTTTAAGTAGTTTGTTGTTATTTTTATAATATCGCAGTCCCTTAACTCTGGTAAATTTTACAAATACCCCTAACATTCCTCATGTTTTTACTTAAATTTCAGCTTTATTTATAAAATAAAATTTTGCCTGAGAGAAAGTATTAAGTTTTGTGCTTCAATTTATGGTTTCTGGGCAGAAAAGAGTCTTCATATCTAGAGACAATATACTATTCATACAGAACATAACTACATGTAAATTTGTATAAGCACACAGCTTCATGTCTTCTTTTGTACTTTTTTGACTTCCAATTTTTACATTTTAAATACTTAATTTAACTGGAATGTTGGTATAAAGCAGAAATATTTTTCCTGTTGCTATGTAATGTCATACTTATTATAAGTCTTAGACACAGAATTTTCAAATTTTCTTCTTCATTCAGAATTAGACATTTTCCAAATTTTATATCCCAATATAGTCTCAGTTCCTCAATACGTTTTTGAGATAATTATATAAGATAGTCTAAAAATGACCTTCAAAATTAGAAATAAAATCAGCTTTAAAAAATAATAAAACCTACACACTCTAATTCTAATTAAAAAATGGATATTTAAAATACAGCAGCTAAGAATAAATGAATATGTGATAGGTCCATATGGTTTTAAAAGTCTCGGTTTTAAGATAAAATTTAATCGTAGACTAGGAAAGGGAGTAAGATAATGCTTGCTTTTGAAAACTAGAGATTCAAAGTTGGTGGCAGTAAAATGTACAATTGGTTTCAAGACAGAAGTTTTATTCCTACTAACTACGTGACCTGTGTTTTAACCTCTGAACCTCACTTTGCTCATCTGTAAAATAGAGACTAATTAAAAAAAAAAAAATCATCCTACTTCAGAAGGTTACTATTAAGTACCCAAACCTTTTAAGCAGTTTTGTCCATCATGGCCTATTTTAAAAGAAGTTATGTTAATCTAAGACAGTCCAAAATAAACAGAGAGAAATATCTGAGATGAATTTGTCAAGCAGAGGCCAAAAATGGACCTCTAAAAAGCACATTATCTTTCAAAAGTATGCATTTAATGTCGTGATCTTGAACATATGGCAAACTCCCCTCTCTTTAAACAGTTTTCACTTTCCTCTAGCCACCTCTCTTCTGTCCATCAAAGTCTGCCCTCCTGAGTACATACTTCAATGTCATTTTTCCTCTATGTTACACTTCTCAGTGATGGGCTGGTGAACTATCGTGTACCAAAGCTCATGAATTTCCCTACAGAACAGTAACTAAAGAACAAAAACCTGATACTCTCTTTTTACCATTTACTATCTTGAATATTTACTATAAATCAGAAATACTTTTCAGGTTCTGCCAGGCAGACAATAATAGGCACTAGGGAAGTAATATATGGCTGAGGTAGATAAATGATAGGTGTATTTCCTGCACTCATTTGGCTTTTGGTAAGTAACACAAAATACAGCTAGCTACTAAGCAGTATAAGAGTAGTTGTAGTAAAGGCAGGGTGTTTCAGTAGCTTATGTAAAGTCCTAGAAGATTAGAAAAACATTGGGCATGAAACCATATATTTGTTTTTTGTAATCTTTTTTTAAATTATTTTATTTTATTATTATTATACTTAGCAAACTATCGCAAGGTCTAATCTTTTTTTTTAAATATTTTTATTTTGTAGAGATGGGGTCTTGCTAAGTTGCTCAGGCTGGTCTTGAACTCCTGGACTCCAGTGATCCTCCCACTTTGGCCACCCAAAGTACTGGGATTACAGGCATGAGCACACCAGGCTCAACCTACTGTATATATTTTTAGTGAATAACTACTCAGAATTACCCCTCCAAAAAAGAACAGAAGCGGTGGTGAAAACGGGGGGAAATGCAAGTACCAAGTGTAGAAAAGAATATAAGTAGAGACCTGAAAATAATTAGAATGTCTTAAAATCAAACTAAATAAAATTGTCTTAAAAATAATGATTTTAATTTTAGAAGCATAATTTCAGTTTATTAGAAAATGTCTGTGTATACAGTAGGCGTGGCAGATAGGGAAACAATTTTTGAGGCTTTTTTGGTATAACCAAGAGGATATGTTGAACTTAGCTTGTGACAGTAAAATGAAGAGAAAGAAACAGCCTTTTAAGTTTTCACAAAGTTAGACTATAGGAATTGGTCTTTTTAAAATTTTATTTATTTATTTATTTAGTTTGGCTCTGACAAAAAATGCAATGAAATATCTTCAGGTTTCTGGCTTGAGATATGGAATATACAAGTGGAGGATGATTTTAGAGAGGTTCTGGTGAGTAGAGTTTGGAATATTTGAAAAACAGTTGAGTAAAGCTTCTCAGTGTAGCAATTTGAGTCAATAGCATTTAGATGGTAGCCATTAGAATGCAGGGCATAGTTCAGATAGAAGTTATATGATGGAAAGGAAAAAGGAAAAACAAATCAAAACAAAACACTGAGTAATACTTACATTTTACAAAAAGGCAGAAAAATAGAAAGGCCATCAGTAGAGAATGAAAAATAGAGACTAAAATGTTGGACAATAGTGTTATAAATATCAATGGCAAAAATGTGTCTCAAACAAATAAAGGCTAACTTGCCCAACTACTGTTAAGACATGAAGAACAGTGATGAATGACAAATATATTTTGGATTAAACATTACTAAGATCAGCTTCTGTGGTACAATAAGGACAGCAGCCAGAATAAAATCAAGGTAAGTAATGCAGGAGGGAAAGTCAAGAAACCTCATAATAAGAAGCCATTGAGAAGTCAGGCTACATTTGGAAGGTGTGAAAATAAGTAATTCAAAATCTAAGCTGTTGAAACTGTAAAATATTTTTGAGTTTCAAGGGAATGTGATTATGAGAATTGAGTCCCATGACAGCAGCTGTAAACTAGGTAGCTAAGAGCTTTATTTCTCTAACTAGATTCACCTTCCTCCTTACTTATATTGTTTTGTAAAATGTTGTAAATAACTAAAGGGCACCAAGGAAGACCCCTTTTCTCTTCACTGTTGACCTTCGTTGTAGATTAACTTTCCTCTTAACATTCTCATATGGTCGAAAATGGAATGTTAAGTACACTCTTTTAAGTTGGAAAGGAAATTAAAACAAACTGTCAACAAAAGAAAATCAGCTGTATGAAAAAGAAAACAAGCTGTAACTAATTAAATTATTGTAACTCATAAACAAGCCTTGTATAGAAAATATTACAATCCTACTAAGTTGTTTTGTTTTCTGCCTATATAAGCAAGACCTTAACTTTTAACTTTGGAGTACTGACCCCATTTCTCTTGAGTTTATATTTATCAGATAGCTATTCACAGTTTTTCAGTTGAATAAACTTTTTAAAACTGGATTCTGATCCTTTCTGTTATTTCAGGTTGACAAAGGATGACCAAGAAAGCTGGAAATGTAGATGGCTATAGTCAGAATAAAATGCCTCAGTTGATCTTAGTAATCTCAAAAATAAAATTTAAAATTAAAATATATTTTAAAATTATACCATAGTGCAGAGTACATGTATTTTACAACATGAGTCACAAACACAAATATTTAAGGTTGCTGGTCAATTTACTTTAATATGGGAATTTTTGCTTTTTAAAGACAAGTTGGAGAGCCTGTAGGACCTAGCAGGGAAGTTGACTTCCTTGCCTGAGTAGTTAAGAAAAAGATAAAATGCAAACCTTCCGATTCAATTTTTCTCGGAAGAGATTCCTTACATTAACAGTTATTGTCAGGCCTCTGAGCCCAAGCTAAGCCATCATATCCCCTGTGACCTGCACGTACACAACCAGAGGGCCAGTTCCTGCCTTAACTGATGACATTCCACCACAAAAGAAATGAAAATGGCCATTCCTGACTTAACTGATGACATTATCTTGTGAAATTCCTTCTCCTGGCTCATCCTGGCTCAAAAGCTCCCCTACTGAGTACCTTGTGACCCCTACTCCTGCCCACCACAGAACCCCTGTTTGACTGTAATTTTCCTTTACCTACCCAAATCTTATAAAACGGCCCCACCCCATCTCCTTTCACTGACTCTTTTCGGACTCAGCCCGCCTGCACCCAGGTGAAATAAACAGCCTTGTTGCTCACACAAAGCCTGTTTGGTGGTCTCTTCACACAGACGCGCATGAAATTTGGTGCCATGACTCAGATGAGGGAGTCTCCCTTGGGAGATCAATTCCCTGTCCTCCTGCTCTTTGCTCCCTGAAAAAGATCCACCTACAACCTCAGGTCCTCAGACCCACCAGCCCAAGGAACATCTCACCAATTTTAAATCAGGTAAGCGGTCTCTTCTTACTCTCTTCTCCAACCTCTCTCACTATCCCTCAACCACCTTCTCCTTTCAATCTTGGTGCCACCCTTCAATCTCTCCCTTCTCTTAATTTCAATTCCTTTCATTTTCTGGTAAAGACAAAGAAGACATGTTTTATCTGTGGACCCAAAACTCCAGCGCCGGTCACGGACTCAGGAAGGCAGCCTTCCCTTGGTGTTTAATCATTGCAAGGATGCCTCTCTGATTATTCACCCATGTTTCAGAGGTGTCTGACCATGCAAGGACACCTGCCTTGCTCCTTCACCCTTAGTAGCAAGTCCCGCTTTTCTAGGGGAGTGGCAAGAACCCCAAACCCTTCTCTCCGTGTCTCTGCCCCTTCTCTGCTTTTCTAGGGGGCAAGAATTCCCCAATCCCTTATTTCCGCACCCCGACCCCTTATCTCTGCACCCCGATCCCTTATTTCTGAACGCCAAACCCTTATCTCTGCACCCGGATCCTTTATTTCTGCACCCCAACCTCTTATCTCTGTGCCCCGATCCCTTATTTCCATGCCCCAACCTCTTATCTCTGTGCTCCATCCCTTATTTCCATGCCCCGACCTCTTATCTCTGCACCCTGATCCCTTATTTCCACGCCCCGACCCCTTTCCCGCTTTTCTAGAAAGTAAGAACCCCTCAAACCCTTCCCTCCATGTCATTACTCTCTCTTTTCTCTAGGCTTGCCTCCTTCACTGTAGGCAAACTTCCACCCTCCATTCCTCCTTCTTCTCCCTTAGCCTGTGTTCTCAAGAACTTAAAACCTCTTCAACTCACACCTGACCTAACACCTAAACACCTTATCTTCTTCTGCAACACCGCTTGGCCCGAATACAAACTTGACAATGACTCTAAATGGCCAGAAAATGGCACTTTCAATTTTTCCATCCTACAAGATCTAAATAATTCTTTTCGTAAAATAGGCAAACGGTCTGAGATGCCTGATGTCCAGGCATTCTTTTACACATTAGTCCCTCCCTAGTCTCTGTTCCCAGTGGAACTCGTCCCAAATCTTCCTTCTTTCCTTCCCGCCTGTCCCCTCAGTCCCAACCCCAAGTGTCGCCGAGTCTTTCTAATCTTCCTTTTCTACAGACCCATCTGACCTCTCCCCTCCTCACCAGGCCAAGCTAGGTCCCAATTCTTCCTCAGCCTCCACTCCTCCACCCTATAATCCTTTTATCACCCCCCCTCCTCACACCCAGTCTGGCTTACAGTTTTGTTCCATGACTAGCCCTCCCCCACCTGCCCAGCAATTTCCTCTTAAAAAGGTGGCTAGAGCTAAAGGCATAGTCAAGGTTAATGCTCCTTTTTCTTTATCCCAAATCAGAGAGCGTTTAGGCTCTTTTTCATCAAATATGAAAAACCCAACCCAGTTCATGGCCCATTTGACAGCAACCCTGAGACACTTTACAGCCCTAGACCCTAAAAGGTCAAAAGGCTGTCTTATTCTCAATATACATTTTATTACCCAATCCGCTCCAGACTTTAAATAAAGCTCCAAAAATTAAATTCCTGCCCTCAAACCCCACAACAGGACTTAATTAACCTCACCTTCAAGGTGTACAATAATAGAAAAAAGTTGCAATTCCTTGCCTCCACTGTCAGACAAACCCCAGCCAAATCTCCAGGACACAAGAACTTCCAAACGCCTGAACTGCAGCAGCCAGGCATTCCTCCAGAACCTCCTCCCCCAGGAGCTTGCTACAAGTGTCAGAAATCTGGCCACCAGGCCAAGGAATGCCCACAGCCCAGGATTCCTCCTAAGCCACGTCCCATCTGTGCAGGACCCCACTGAAAATCAGACTGTTCAACTCACCTGGCAGCCACTCCCAGAGCCCCTGGAACTCTGGCCCAAGGATCTCTGACTGACTCCTTCCCAGATCTTCTCAGCTTAGCAGCTGAAGACTGACACTGCCTGATTGCCTCGGAAGCCCCCTAGACCATCACGGATGCCGAGCTTTAAGTAACTCTCACGGTGGAAGGTAAGTCCGTCCCCTTCTTAATCAATACGGAGGCTACCCACTCCACATTACCTTCTTTTCAAGGGCCTGTTTCCCTTGCCTCCATAACTGTTGTAGGTATTGACAGCCAGGCTTCTAAACCTCTTAAAACTCCCCAATTCTGGTTCCAACTTAGACAACACTCTTTTAAGCACTCCTTTTTAGTTATCCCCACCTGCCCAGTTCCCTTATTAGGCTGAGACACTTTAACTAAATTATCTGCTTCCCTGACTATTCCTGGGCTACAGCCACACCTCATTGCTGCCTTTTCCCCCAGTTCAAAGCCTCCTTCACATCCTCCCCTTGTATCTCCCCACCTTAACCCACAAGTATAAGACACCTCTATTCCCTCCTTAGTGACCGATCATGCACCCCTTACCATCCCATTAAAATCTAATCACTCTTACCCTGCTCAATGCCAATATCCCATCCCACAGAACTCTTTAAAAGGATTAAAGTCTGTTATCACTTGCCTGTTCCAGCATGGCCTTTTAAAGCCTATAAACTCCCCTTACAATTCCCCCATTTTACCTGTCCTAAAACCAGACAAGCCTTGCAGGTTAGTTCAGGATCTGAGACTTATCAACCAAATTGTTTTGCCTACCTGGCCTGTAGTGCCAGGCCCATATACTCTCCTATCCTCAATACCTCCCTCCACATTATTCATTTCACAACCCATTATTCTGTTCTGGATCTCAAACATGCTTTCTTTACTATCCCTTTGCACCCTTCATCCCAGCCTCTCTTCGCTTTCACTTATACTGACCCTGACACCTATCAGGCTCAGCAAATTACCTGGGCTGTACAGCCACAAGGTTTCACAGATAGCCCCCATTACTTCAGTCAAGACCAAATTTCATCCTCATCTGTTACCTATCTCGGCATAATTCTCATAAAAACACACGTGCTCTCCCTGCTGATCATGTCTGACTAATCTCCCAAACCTCAATCCCTTCTACAAAACAACAACTCCTTTCCTTCCTAGGCATGGTTAGATACTTTAGACTTTAGATATCTGGTTTTGCCATCCTAACAAAACCATTATATAAACTCACAAAAGGAAACCTAGCTGACCCCATAGATCCTAAATCCTTTCCCCACTCCTCTTTCCATTCCTTGAAGACAGCTTTAGAGACTACCCCCACCCTAACTCTCCCTGACTCATCCCAACCCTTTTCATTACACACAGCTGAAGTGCAGGGCTGTGCATCAGAATTCTTACACAAGGACCAGGACTGCACTCTGCAGCCTTTTAACCAAACAACTTGACCTTACTGTTTTGCCGAGCCCTCAAGTCTGTGTGTGGTGGCTGCCACTGCCCTAATACTTTTAGAGGCCCTTAAAATCACAAACTGTGCTCAACTCACTCTCTACAGTTCTCATAACTTCCAAAACCTATTTTCTTCCTCACACCTGACACATATAGTTTCTGCTCCCTTGCTCCTTCAGCTGTACTCACTCTTTGTTGAGTTTCCCACAATTACCATTGTTCCTGGCCAAGACTTCAGTCCGGCCTCCCACATTATTCCTGATATCACACCTGACCCCCATGACTGTATCTATGTGATCCACCTGACATTCACTCCATTTCCCCATATTCTTTCATGTTCCTCACCCTGAACACAGTTTATTGATGGCAAGTTCCACCAGGCCTAATCGCCACTCACCAGGAAAGGCAGGCTATGCTATAGTATCTTCCACATCTATCACTGAGGCTACTTCTCTGCCCCACTCCACTACCTCTCAGCAAGCCAAACTCATTGCCTTAAGTCAAGCCCTCAATCTTGCCAAAGGACTAAACGTCAATATTTATACTGACTCTAAATATGCCTTCCATGTCCTGCACCACCGTGCAAGAAGTTTCCTCACTACACAAGGGTCCTCTATCATTAATGCCTCTTTAATGAAAACGCTTCTCAAAGCTGCTTTACTTCCAAAAGAAGCTGGAGTCATTCACTGCAAAGGCCATCAAAGGGCATCAGATCCCATTGCTCAGAAAAATGCTTATGCTGATAAGATAGCTAAAAAAGCAGCTAGCATTCCAACTTAAATCCCTCACTTTCAGTTTTTCTCCTTCTCATCTGGCCACTCCCACCTACTCCCCCGCTGAAATTTCCACCTATCAATCTCTTCCCACACAAGGCAAATGGTTCTTAGATCAAGGAAAATAAATCCTTCCAGCCTCACAGGCCCATTCTATTCTGTCGTCATTTCATAATCTCTTCCATGTAAGTTACAAGCCACTAGCCGGTCTCTTAGAACCTCTCATTTCCTTTCCATCATGGAAATCTATCCTCAAGGAGATCACTTCTCAGTGTTCCATCTGCTATTCTACCACCCCTCAGGGATTGTTCAGGCCTCCTCCCTTTCCCACACATCAAGCTCAGGGATTTGCCCCTGCCCAGGACTGGCAAATTGACTTTACTCACATGCCCTGAGTCAGAAAACTAAAATACCTCTTAGTCTAGGTAGACACTTTCACTGGATAGGTAGAGGCCTTTCCTACAGGGTCTGAGAAGTCCACCGCAGTCATTTCTTCCCTTCTGTCAGACATAATTACTCAGTTTGGCCTTCCCATGTCTATGCAGTCTGATAGTGGACCAGCCTTTATTAATCAAATCAGCCAAGCAGTTGTTCAGGCTCTTGGTATTCAGTGAAACCTTTATATCCCTTACAGTCCTCAGTCTTCATGCAAAGTAGAACAGACTAAAGGTCTTTTAAAAACACACCTCACCAAGCTCAGCCACCAACTTAAAAAGGAATGGACAATACTTTTACCACTTTCCCTTCTCAGAATTTAGGCCTGTCCTCAGAATGCTACAAAGTACAGCGCATTTGAGCTCCTGTATAGATGCTCCTTTTTATTAGGCCCCAGTCTCATCCCAGACACCAGACCAACTTAGACTGTGCCCCAAAAAACTTGTCATCCCTACTATTTTCTGTCCAGTCATACTCCTATCCACCGTTCTCAACTACACATAAATGCCCTGCTCTTGTTTACACTGCAGGTTAACACTGTTTCTCCAAGCTATCACAGCTGATATCTCCTGGTGCTATCCCCAAACCGCCACTATTAACTCTTAAAGTAAATAAATAATCTTTGCTGGCAGGACTATGCTGAACCTCCTTAGGCACTCTCTAATCACATGTCCTGGGTCCTCCCAATTCTTAGACCTTTAATACCTGTTTTTCTCCTTCTCTTATTCTGTTTAGTTTTTCAATTCCTACAAAACTGTATCCAGGCCATCACCAATAATTCTACACGACAAATGTTTCTTCTAACAACCCCACAATATCACCCCTTACCACAAAATCTTCCTTCAGCTTAATCTCTCCCACTCTAGGTTCCCACGCCACCCCGAATCCCGCTTGAAGCAGCCCTGAGAAACATCGCCCATTATCTCTCCATACCATCCCCCAAAATTTTTGCCGTCCCAACACTTTACCACTATTTCGTTTTATTTTTCTTATTAATATAAGAAGACAGGAATGTCAGGCCTCTGAGCCCAAGCTAAGCCATCATATCCCCTATGACCTGCACGTACACATCCAGATGGCTGGTTCCTGCCTTAACTGATGACATTCCACCACAAAAGAAATGAAAATGGCCTGTTCCTGACTTAACTGATGACATTATCTTGTGAAATTCCTTCTCCTGGCTCATCCTGGCTCAAAAGCTCCCCTACTGAGGACCTTGTGACCCCCACTCCTGCCCTCCAGAGAACAACCCCCCTTTGACTGTAATTTTCCTTTACCTACCCAAATCTTATAAAACGGCCCCACCTCTACCTCCCTTCGCTGACTCTCTTTTCGGACTCAGCCCGCCTGCACCCAGGTGAAATAAACAGCCTTGCTGCTCACACAAAGCCTGTTTGGTGGTCTCTTCACACGGACGCACATGAAAGTTATCCAAAATGCAAATCTATTCATGCCACTATCCTGCTTTAAAACATTCACTAGATTTCTGTTTTCTAAATAACTATGTATCAAATTAGTAGCATTTTTATGTAAAGCACTTTCTGATTTGGGTCTTACTAATCAATTTCCTGTTCTATTTTTTGCACATTGGCATTGTTAAAATCACACCATACCTAGCCTTGATTTAGTGACTTTGCACCTGCCCCTTACCTGAAGAAAAAAATTCTCTTCCATGTCCAAATGACAATTCCTGGACATTTTTGGGGCTCAGTTTATATATTACCCCCAAAAAGTCCTCGGTAAGATTACCTTAACCTTGCCTCTTAAAAGTTAAGCAGAAATAATCTATCTTTTATGCCCTGACTGAATCACTTTCATATATGTTGTGCATTTGAGGATGCATTACTATTACTTGTGAAATGTCTCCACCTTTACCCATAGCAAAGGGTAGTAACCCACTCTTTACTATGACCCTGTAAGCTCCTTTTTTTTTTTAACAAAGGTACTCATTGGCATATAGTTGTTTAACAAATGACAAAATATGTTTTATTGAAGTTTAAAAGTTATTGTGTTTTACCTCTTTTAGAGACAAATTAAAATTAACATAAGAGGCTTAATCGTCTCTATTGAAAAGAAGAGACTTCTCTCCTCTCCTTTTATCTTCCAGCATTTACTTTAAAAAAATTATAAGTACTTTATCCTC
Source organism: Gorilla gorilla gorilla (assembly GCF_029281585.2). Taxonomy (NCBI): domain Eukaryota; kingdom Metazoa; phylum Chordata; class Mammalia; order Primates; family Hominidae; genus Gorilla; species Gorilla gorilla. The sequence continues at coordinate 175,025,258 of NC_086017.1, forward strand.
TCTTTAAAATATGTCCTTTTTTTTTTTTTTTTTTTTTGAAAACTAGATAGCCCTTTTGTGATTCAGGAATGCCTTTCTTGAAGATTCAGGAACCATCCATTCAGTATGTAAACAAGAGAGATAGGGCCTCTAGGCACAGTCTCTGTGGAAAGATCAGAGTTTGACTTCAGTGCGCCCCTTCATCCAAGTTGCACAACTACCTCCTCATAAAGATATGAGAAGTTTCTTTTTCCTCTGGATAAAGCCAATTAGCTAGCACAAATGGTCACTTTAATTACCAGGTGAATCTAGAATAAATTATGTGTGACAAATGGTGCTGTCAAGTTCTCCACTTGAGAACTAGTTTTTGTTCACCTTAAGAATATGTATGGACCGGGCACGGCGGCTCACGCCTGTAATCCCAGCACTTTGGGAGGCCGAGGTGGGCGGATCACAAGGTCAGGAGATTGAGACCATCCTGGCTAACACGGTGAAATCCCGTCTCTACTAAAAATAGAAAAAATTATCGGGGCATGGCGGCGTGCGCCTGTAGTCCCAGCTGCTGGGGAGGCTGAGGCAGGAGAATGGCATGAACCTGGGAGGTGGAGCTTGCAGTGAGCCGAGATCATGCCACTGCACTTCAGCCTGGGGCACAGAGCAAGACTCCGTCTCAAAAAAAAAAAAAAAAAAGAGAATATGTATGATGTTGTTGTAACTGCCGGGTCATATAAAAGAGTGAAAATTAAGAGAATTTCTTAGGAGATGGCTTGTGATGCACATTATATCCTGCTTTAATGCTTACTCAACAATAAAACAGTTTTCTTTGTCTACTAAATTTGTGGAAAGGTTTTTGGGGATGGGGAAAAATTATTTTTAATAACAGTTTCCCAACACTCTCAAGATGAATGATTCATGCTGATTATAAAAATAAAAGCAAACATAGACACCCACATTTAAAAAAAAAACACTAAAACTCATAACTCAGATTTAACTGATACTAGCATATTGATCATATCTGGTCACTTAAATATACTGTAGTTAATATACTCCAGTTAAGATATATTTTAAATATATTTTATGGTAAATATACTGTAGTTAATATACTCCAGTTAAAATATATTTTAAATATATTTTATGATAAATATACTATGGTTAATATACTCCAGTTCAAATATATTTTAAAATTGTACCATAGTGGAAAATATGTATCTTTTACAACATGAATCACAAACACAAATACTTAAGACTGCCAGTCCATTTACTTTAATATGGAAACTTGTACTTTTTAAAGACAAGTTGGAGAGCCACTTAGGTGAATTTATGTGTGTAAATTGCGGCCCAACACAAACTCTTAAACTTCCTGAAAACATTACCATATTTATGCACAGACTTATTATTACTTTTTTTTTTAGCTCATCAGCTATCATTAGTGTTATTGTATTTTATGTGTGGCCCAAGACAATTCTTCTTTCAATATGGTGCAGAGAAACCAAAAGATTGGACCCCCCTGTGTAAAATATAGTTTATATATGTGATGGTTAATATTGAGTGTCAACTTGATTGGATTGAATCCAATCCAATTTGATTGGATTTCAAAGTTTTTTTCTGGATATGTCTGTGAGGGTGTTGCCAAAGGAGATTAACACTGGAGTCAGTAGACTGGGAGATGCAGACCCACCCTCAATCAGGGTGGATACCATCTGATCAGCTACCAGAGTTGCCAGAACAAAGCAGGTAGAAGAAGGGAAAAGAAGAACTTGCTGAGTCTTCCAGCCTTCATCTTTCTCCCATGCTGGATGCTTCCTGCCCTGGAACATCAGACTCCAGGTTCTTCAGCTTTTAAATTCTTGGACTTAACACTAGTGGTTTGCCAGGGGCTCTTGGGTTTTTGGACACAGACTGTAGGCCGCACTGTCAGCTTCCCTACTTTCGAGGCCTTGGGACTCAAAGTGACTCACTACTGGCTTCCTTGCTCAATAACTTTCAGATGGCCTATCATGGCAAGTTCATTATATTGGACCTTTCTATCTTGGAAAGGGCAGTGGTGTGTCATCATTGGAATAGGCAGTTACTCTGGGCATGGGTTTGCCTATCCTGCACACCATGTTTCTGACAAGACTACCATCCATGCATTCATGGAATGCCTTATCTGCTATCATGGTATTCCACACAGCATTGCCTCTAACCCAGGCACTCACTTTACAGCCAAAGAAATGTGGCAGTGGGCTCGTGCTCATGGAATTCACTGATCTTACCATGTTCCCCATCATTCTGAAGCAGCTGGATTGATAGAACAGTGGAATGGCCTTTTGAAGTCACAATTACAGTGCCCACCAGGTGGCAATATTTTGTAGGGCTAGGGCAAAGTTCTCCAGGAATCTGTATATGCTCTGAATCGGCATCTAATATATGGTACTGTTTCTCCCATATCCAGGACTCATAGGCCCTGGAATGAAGGAGTGGAAGTTGAAGTGGCACCACTCACCATCACCCCCAGTGACCCACTAGCAAAATTCTTGCTTCCTGTTCCAGTGACATTATGTTCTTCTGGCCTAGAGGTCTTAGTTCCTAAGGGAGGAATGCTGCCACCAGGAGACACAAAAATGGTTCCATTAAACTGGAAGTTAAGATTGCCACCTGGCCACTTGGGGCTCCTCCTACCTCTAAGACAATAGGCTAAGAAGGGAGTTACGGCATTTGCTGGGATGATTGACCTGGACTATCAAGAAGAAGTCAGTCTACTACTCCACAATGGAGATAAGGAAGAGTATGTCTGGAATATAGGAAATCCCTTAGGATGTCTCTTAGTATTACCATGCCCTGTAATTAAGGTCAGTGGGAAACTACAACAACCCAATCCAGGCAGGACTACAAATGGCTCATACCCTTAAGAAATGAAGGTTTGGGTCACTCCACCAGGTGAAAAACCATGACCCACTGAGTCAGTTGCTGAAGGCAAAGGGAATACAGAATGGGTAGTAAAAGAAGGTAGTCATCAATACTAGCTATGACCATGTGACCAGTTGCAGAAATGAGAACTGTAATTGTCAAGAATATTTCTTACTTATTTTGTTAAGAATATGTTTGTGCATGTATACTCTTGCACTAAGAAAATATCTTCATTTTATTTCATTTCTTTTTCCTTTATTATGTGACATAAGATTTATTAACTTCACATCAGCATTTAAGTTGTTAACTTTATGTAATACCTCTTAGGTTAAAGAATAGTGTGCTCCCGGTTGTATGAGGGACAGCCGTATCACGTTAGGCATAATTATGAACTTATTACTGTCTTTATTTGAAGATTATGTATGACTTCAGGAGATGTGTATGGGTTCAAGTTGACAGGGGGTAGATCTGTGATGGTTAATATTGAGTGTCAACTTGATTGGATTGAGGATGCAAAGTATTGTTTTTGGATGTGTCTGTGAGGGAGTTGCCAAAGGAGATTAACATTGGAGTCAGTGGACTAGGAGAGACATACCCACCTTCGATCTGGGTGGGCACCATCTAATCAGCTGCCAGGGCAGCCGGAATAGAACAGGCAGAAGAAGGTGGAAGAAGAACTTGCTGAGTCTTCCAGCCTTCATCTTTCTCCTGTGCTGGATGCTTCCCGCCCTGGAACATCAGATTCCAAATTCTTCAGCTTTTGGACTCTTGGACTTACACTAGTGGTTTTCCAGGGGCTCTCGGGCCTTTGGCCACAGACTGTAGGCTGCACTGTCTGCTTCCCTACTTTTGAGGTCTTGGGACCGGGACTGACCCACTACTGGCTTCCTTGCTCCTCAACTTGCAGATGGCCTATGGTGGGACTTTACCTTGTGATTGCATGAGTCAATTCTCTGTAATAAACTCTCTTTCATGTTTACCTATATCCTATTTGTTCTAGTCCTCTGGAGAACCCTGACTAATTCAGTATGTATATTAAAAATTATATATGAACTGTTCATTTATAACACATATATGTTTTCCTGTACTTTAGAGAGTGGAGAAAAAAACCTCTACCCTCTTTTGCCATCAATTCTATCACTTATGCCTGTTATACCTAAATAATTATTTAAAATGTCTCATCTTCTTATGGTATTTTTTCTTGTTTCACAGTATTTGGCAGGAACTAACCTCATTAATTTTATCTATAAATTATTACATCAAAGTGATTTCAAATTTTACATGCATTTATTTATTTATTTATTTTTAACTGTATTTTTCAAAATAAAAATATTCTCCCTACTGTTTGTGTGTGTATTTTAAAACTGCATGCAGAGGTTAGGTCATTTAAATTTCATTAATTGTTTTTTCTTAACTATAGCTGAAATATATATGCATGTATAGGTGTATGTGTGTATATATTTCATTTTACATATTACTATGGGAAAGTATAGTGCTAAGAGCTTAATGCTATACTATGTATTTACTATGCAAATATTAACAAAGCAAAAATCTTTTATTCTTTTGTTTTCAAGGTTTATTAAAAAACACAATCTAATTTGTTTGCTGCATACATATCTCAGGAACAAATTGTATAAGATTTTTAGAAAGATTAAGCAAAGAAATAAATAAATAAAATATAGTCATGCGCCACAGAATTATGTTTTGGTAAATAATAGACCACATATATATGACTATGGGCTCATGAAATTATAACGCAGCTCAAAAATTCTTGACACCTAGTGACATCACAGCTGTCTTAATGTTATCGCACAACACATTACTCACATGTTTGTAGTGATGCTGGTGTAAACAAACCTACTGCGCTGCCAGTCATATAAAAACATAGCACATACAATTATGTACAGCACATAATACTTGATAATAATCCTAAAACTATTGTGACACTGTTTTATTAACTTATTATACTATAGTTTTAATCATTATTTTAGAGAGTACTCAAGAGAATAGAGTACCACCAGCCCAGGAAAAGATCAAAATTTAAAATTTAAGGTACTGTTTCTACTGAATGCATATCATCTTTGTACCATCAAAAGAAAAATTGTAAGTCAAACTGTGGCAAGTTGGTGACTGTAAGCATATGTGTGTTCATGTGCATAAAAATATATGTATACAATACTTACATGTACATAGACATGTATAATTTTTTTCTAATAATGACCAAAATCTGGGCTAGAAATTTTATCTCCTAGGTGTCATTTTAACCATTTGAAAATTGAGTAATTGAAAATTATCAAATATTTGTGTATGTAACTAACTTTTTTCTTAATTTTTGCCATATGTATAAATATATAGGTGTGTATATATTTTTTAATGAGGTAAATTTTGTAGAGTGAAGTGCAGGGATATTAAGTGAACAATTTGACAAGTTTTAACAGAGACTTACATTCTCAAACCTAACCCCCAAAAAGACAGAGATTATTTTCACTTTTTCAGAAAATTTCCTTTACGCCTCTGGTCCCTCTGCATTCCTCCTTTAAGTAACAAATGTTATGTTTTTTCTCAACATAAATTAGTCAGTTATTAAATTTCATGTGAGTAAAATTTTTTGTGTCTGACTTCTTTTGCTGAGCATGATGTTTTAGAGATCCATCCATGCTGATTGCAAAATTGTAATTGCCTGATGGTTCCTTCCCTTCCCACTGCACAGACATAGTTAATTCACTGAGATCATGACATTGTAGTAAAAAAAGAGTTTAATTGACACAAGGCTGGTCATGAGGGAGACACAAGGCTGGTCATGAGGGAGACAGATTTACTCCTCAAATCAATCTCTCCAAAGGCTCTTAGGTTAGGGTTTTTAAAGGACAGTTTAGTGGGCATGGGGCTAGGGAATGGGGAATGTGGATTGGTTGAGGATAAAATTATAGGGGTGTAAAAAACTGTCTTTATGTGCTGCCTCAGACTCTGTGTGGGGGCCACTGAACCAGCTGAATCAGTCCTAGGTCTGGTGGAGTCAGCCAGTGGTCAAAAATGCAAAAGTCTGAAAAGACATCTCAAAAAGCCAATATGAACAAGGACATCTTGGAGGTTAGCCTCAAGATGGAGTCAACTATGTCATATTTCTTTTACTGTCATAATTTTGTAGAGGCAGTTTCAAAATCAGTAGTACTTTCTTTATTATTGCTAAGTGGTATATTATTCTAAATTTAAAAAGTTTATTTACCCAATTTCCCATTAAAATTTTTAGATTTTGGCATTTATAAATAGGTGAATAAATAGTTGCTACAAACAGTTTTGAACAAGTATCTTTTGAACCTATGTTTCTGTTAGCCTTGGGTAAAATCCTAGGAGAGGAATTGTTAGACCATTGATACTTATTTAACTTATAAGAAACTACTAAATTATTTTCCAAAGTGGTTGTACCATATTACACAACCACCAAAAATATGAAATTCACAGTTGTTCCAAATGCTCACCAACATTTTATGTTGAAAATCTCTTTAATCATAGTAATTCTAGAGACAGTAAAGTGGTATCACCTGGTTTAATTTGCATTTCTCTGATATTGAGCCCTTTGTCACATGCATTTAGTTATTGATATGCATGATTTTGTGAAGTTCCTATTATAAATTTAGATAGTCAATAACTTAGGTTTATATTTCTTGTGTCAGTTGTGTCAAATTTACTGGCATAAAGTTGTTTTTTATTTGTAATATATATGAAATCTGCAGTGATATCACTTCATTCATCCCTGAAATTCAAAATATACTTTCTCCTTTCTTTTGATTAATATTAAATCTTTGTCAATTTTATTAATCTTTTCAAAGAACTGACTTAGGCTACTTTAATTTTCTCTATTATTCATTTTCTATTTTATTGAGTTCATCTCTTATCTTTATCATTTACTTCTATATACATTGTTTGTGTCTCATTTGACCTTATTTTGTCATCTCCTTATGTTTGTTCTTTGACATGTGGTCAAAATTGTACAACATTTTTTAGTAAACTCCCTTTTATGAATATGTTCACAATGTATACCATCTATGATAGGCTTGGACATTCTGACTCGTCCTAAACATCTCTCTTTTCAAGCAACTGTTTATTTTACTTACTTTAGGATAGAAAATAAGTAAAATATGTAGAAACAAATCACTTATTTTAAATTTTTGTACTTTTTATAACAAACATTTAAAGCTGTAAACTTCTTTCAAGTTACTGTTTTGTTTGACTCCACAATTGTATTTGTTTAGATTCAAATATTTTCTAATTTACCCTTTGAACAATGTGTTAATTGATGGGTTGTTGAATTTTCATATATGTAGTAATTTTTTATATATCTTTCTCTATTGATTTCCAGTTTAATTCAGTTTTTGTCAGAGACCACTTTCTGTAAGATTTCAATAATTTCAAAGTCATTGAAACTTATTTTACGGTCCAGAATATTTTTTGTACATTTGTAAGTGGTGGCAAATCCATATGAGTCTGCAGCAACTTGATTCTTGCCTCCTCAAAGAAAATAATTCCTCTGAGGGACATAAGGCAGAGTAAGAGTCCAAGGCAACTTTTAGAGCATGAATGAAAGTGTATTAAAAACTTTTACAGTAGGGACAAAAGGAAGTAAAGTTCACTTTGAAGAGGGCCAAGCAGGTGACTTGAGAGAACCAAGTGCACTGTTTGGCCTTTGACTTGGAATCAAAATTGTACAACACTTTTTAATAAATTCCCTTTCATTAATATTTTCACAATGTAGATGATCTATTACATGCTTGAACATTCTGACTTGTCTTAAACATCCCTCTTTTCAAACAACTGTTTATTTTACTTACTTTAGGACAGGAATTTACCAAGTAAGATCCTTTTCTGTATAAAGTCTCTTTTTGGTACCCTTTCTTATCAAAAATACCTTTTTACCTTTATAAGCTTTGAATTATACAAAAGTAATTTTAGAATTAATTTAGAAAGTTATGGTTTGTTGCTATGTGAGTACTGTGAAGGGGGAGCAGATAAGGATAAGCTATCTACATACTGTAGAAATTATCCCCCATCAAGAGATTGCTCAGTTAGATTTTATTGCTAGGGCTTGTCTGAATATGTGTGAGCTATTTTTAAATCCCTGAGGTAGGACTCTTCAGTTTGAAGTCATTGGTTAAAGATTTAGGTAACTTTCTCAGGAGAAATAGGGCTATATTAGGGAAGTTGAATTCAGGGGTTGAATAATATTAAGCAGACACCCATCTCAAAGGGCTGTAGGGTATTTAGGCATTACCAGGGACTGGTAGGAGAATCGTATTTGGCCCCCTAAGTAGTATAAAGGGGTGTGAATTTTTTTTTGTTTTTTGGAGTTAGAAGGTGCCATTTGCCCCAATCACCAGACATGATTTGGAGGAAAGCTGCTTAGAGAAGGAAGTTAGCACAGAGTAGGCAGCTCTTAAACTCAAAAGGAAAATTTATAATTTTACTTTCCACCTCCAGAGTTGCCCTTTGTTTTGTCCAGTTAATGGCAATGTCTGATTTAGAAGCAAGCCAAAGCAGGAAGTCCCTTCAGCTCAAGGCCGTTAGGGGTTGTGATTCCATCCCAGGGGCCTTCAACCCTCAGGGCAGTCCCACTTCCAATTGCTGTGCTTGTAGCAGAGGGGGCAAGCTATGCACGACTTTTTGCCATTTATCCCATTGGGACAGTTTGGCCTCCAGAGGCCTGGCTTCCCCATACTAATGGCTGTTACCTGAAGGAGTGTTCCTTCAGGTACACTGGGCAACCTGGAGGGCGCTGGCAACCTTGTAAACCAGCCAGTCATTGAGTCAGCCTCTCATCTCTATGCTTCTCTTTCTCCTTAGCCCTGTCCTCTTTGTCCTTATCTCAGTTAAATAACTGATGAGGTTAATTTGAGAATTTCCTATACAGGGGCATTGGGTTCTGAGGCTGACTTTTGTAATTTTCTCCCAGTTCATTTTTAGGCCAAACCATATTACAAAGAAAATCTAGCTTTCTGTTTTAAAGTTTCAGGAAACCGAACTTTCCCAAGTTTTTGAGGATGCATCAAAGGGGTATGTCGTGTGGTATGGAGATGCGATTGCTCATCTGTTAAGAGAGAACAGAGGAGAAATAAAAAGAAAAGAGAAGGTGTCCCCTCTTATTTCCCTCTTATTCTTTCCTCAACAGGATGTCCCCATTCACCCTTAGGGTTCTGGAATGAACCAATCTCACTAGGTACCCTTAAGTTTGGTCCTATCTCATCAAGATTACCTACTAGAAAAAAGAGGAGATAGTGGAGTAAACAGGGGGCCCCCTATTCATCCTGGGGGTTTGAGAATGAACCAGTCCTACCAGGTACCCCTAACCTTGCCTGCATCTCTGTTCTGATGGTAATCTGTTCTGTGCCTGTAGCCTAGGACAAGCCTTCATCTCTGTCCAATGCATACTTTTGTCTCTTGTCCTGCGGCTTTGGGCCGGCCTATATCCTTGTCTCCAGGACCTTATAGTGACTCTCGCTTGGAACATTCTAGCAACAAAATAATTATCTCTTTTCTCAGATTACCACTTCCCATGTTCTCTAAGTAGATGAAAAGCCTGTTTTTCAGCTAACTGCCACAAGGAGCTGGACTTCTCTCCCTTCGAATATGACCTTGAAGGTCTTGATGCATATTGAGAAAGTCTTGGAAGTGATTCTGGAAAAAGAGAAAAATTTCTATTTTGGCTTCCTCTTCCTCCTGGGGTAACATGCAGAACAAATGCTTAAACAGGAAAATCTCCCTGCTGTAGAAGGAAGTAGGAGGAAGTGAGAGGAATACTTGGAAAGCCTTCATATGCTCTCAAAAAATGGAAGCCCTTTTATTTGAACGGGCAATTTTTATTTGCCCTCTTGACATAAAGGAGGAACCTCTGGAACACTTGGGGCCTGGGATAAGGGCTCACAAATAGCAAAGGAAGAATTTTTCTTCCTCACGAGGGGATGCTAACTCAAAAAAAGCAAGTTGGTTGAGTGCTTAAAGGGCCAGAGAATGAGGTCTCATGCAGACAAACAAAATACTTCAAAACCCACCAGAAAATTCAACCCTGGAGTGTAACAGGGATGAAAAGCTTATTGTAAGTCATAAGGAGCTGGCAGAATCGGGCTTCTGATTAGTGTCTGTCCTGGTAATGAGCCAACAGACATCTGCAAGGGAGCCCATTTCTTTGCTGCCATGCAAAGCAGCAAGTGCCACAGGTGCACGAATAACAAACAGTGAGTGTGTGTTTAAGGCAGAGAAGGAAGTAACCTGGTATGCAAAGTGAAAGCAGATAAAAGGCACACTTGCCCACGAGGTAGTGTCCAGCCAGTGTGCAAGCCCATTTCGGGTTACATACAGAATAAAACAGGAGGGTAAGCAGTGCAGGTTTTGGGGAAAGAGCCAAATGTAGTTGAAAAAGCAGACGAAAACCCAGACACTGCCTGGTCTTAGGCTTTAGCCCTGTCACTGTCCTGAGCATCCTGTCCAGGAGGCCATTAGTGTCTCAGGTCCACTTGGTGCAGATGGCCAAGTCCTTTCCACCCCATGAGCTGAGAGATCTGCCAGGGGAAGTAGAGCCACTGCGGCCATGAGGAATCATTCTGGGGGTTGGTTAGTAAGCAGGAGAGTGAAGGGTAAGAAGCAAACCGTTTACGGAGGTTGACCACCTCCAGGCAAAGAAGGCAAGGCATAGAGGTATCTTAACACTGGGAAATGTATCCAAGTCACATGCCACTGAAGTATATTAGCAGTGGCAAATCTATACAGGTCTGCAGCAACTTCATTCTTGCCTCCTCAAAGATAAGAATTCCTCCAAGGGGCATAAGGCAGAGTGAGAGACCAAGAAAGTTTTAGAGCAGGAATAATCGCTTATTAAAAAGTTTTAGAACAGAAACAAAAGGAAGTAAAGTACACTTGGAAGAGGGCTAAACAGGTGACTTGAGGGATCCAAATGTACTGCCGGCCTTCAACTTGGGGTTTTATACATTGGCATAGTTCTCTGTTCCCTTAATTTTACCTTGAGGCAGGCTGTTCTCATGTGCAGTAATGCATAAGCAGTGTGTTTACTGAACTTGTGTGCATGCTTATTAGAGGCATTTTTTTCACTTACCAGTCAAGTGTTCCTAGAGGAAGATAATTTACCAGTTAAACTGCCATTTTGCCTCTCAGTCCACATGCTTGAGCCCAGTCACCCAACTCCTGTGATCTCTTTAGGAACCGGCTGATCACCAGCTTCAGGTGTTTTCTATCTGCTGGGAGCGTGCCTTTTCCAGGCACCAGCTGTGTCTATTTATTAGTTTAGAGAGACAGTTTAACAATTTCCTGACCATCACCTGATGGTCGTCTGATATTCCTTGGCGGGGGTGCTCTCCTGCCTTGCTCATGTCTGCCTGGCTACCTCCTCTCATACACTGAAAAGAAATTCCTGTTGGATCTTCCTGGTTCTGTCAAACTTCATTTTATTCCTGGTTAGGGAAGGCCTATTTTGCTTTATATATCGGACTTAGATTGTGGTAATTGCTCTAGGTGCTTTATTTACTCCAAAGGCTTGTCCTTTCTGGGATCAAACCAAGGACTCAATGAGGTTTCTTCACTCTGGATGGATCATAAATCTAATGTTTCCCCATACTACACAGCCTTTCCTAGCCCCATTCATCTTTCAGCTTTGTAGCAGGTAATCTTGTAAACTGTGAGCAGAAGTTGCCAAGACCTTGGTTAATTATCTGTGATGAATCTTCTTTCAGACCCCCTTCTCCCACACAATTCTTCCTTTTCAGAACAACTGTCCTTAAAATTCTTGTCAATTTTGCAGTCCAGTATTTGTGTTATCTGCTCAGTGAAACCACAGTTCTGCTTGGATTTCATCTTCATGAACATTGGCATAAAAATGTCTCCAGGTAGAAACCTCTTGATATCATGGCACTGCCCTCATGTGTTTCTCTTCTTTCTAGGATTATAAGCATGAGTGGTCTGTTGGTCAGTGCCTAAAAACTGTTGCCTGATATATTTTGTCCAATTTTATCATAGTTTTTGATGAAAGGATAAATCTGGTTTCAGTTATTCTATTATAGCTGGAAGTAAAAATCCAACTACGGCCAGGTGCCGTGTCTCATGCCTGTAATACCAGCACTTTGGGAGGCCTAGGTGGGCAGATCACCTGATGTCAGGGGTTCAAGACCAGCCTGGCCAATATGGTGAAACTCCGTCTCTACTAAAAACATAAAAATTAGCTGGGCATGGTGGTGCACACCTGTAATCCCAGCTACTCAGGAGGCTGAGGCAGAAGAATCACTTGAACTCGGGAGGTGGAGGTTGCAGTGAGCCAAGATCTCACCATTACACTCCAGCCAGGGTGAAAGAGCAAGACTCTCAAAAAAAAAAAAAAAAAAAAAATCCAACTACACCTTTGGAATATAGTTGAGGAAACACAGAATAATCAAATTTACATCTCTTTTATCATAGGATTTGAAGTTATATAACAGTAAAGCTATGTGTGGCCCTTTGGTAGGAAGGAGGTAGCTATGATTATGGACAGTCATGTAATACTTATGAGTAAAATTTCCCCACAATTTCTCCTATCTCTAAAACACAGATCCTAATACAAATGTTTCAAATCTGTTACCAGTTTTTAATAAAGTAACATTTGTAAGGTATCTGTCATATTGGAAGTACATAGATTTTAATATTTTCTCTAATTAAAAAAGTATATAAATATAAATTATTACAAATGCTGAAAAGATTAGTTGCACAGATGTCTCTGTTTTCCCTCAGGTTTATTATTTTTGTTTAATTTCACCAAAAATAATCTGTCGGTTATGACCATAAGAAATTAAAATTGATGAAACTGCCCAGATTCCTCATCACAGTGGTCATGTGTCTCTGAGAGTATTTTCAAAACAGGATTATGTGTCAACCAATATAATCTCCCTTTTCATTTTTTAAAATATCTCTAATTAAATATTACACATTTATTAGTCCTTGAAAACCAAGTAATTCTACTTGCCTCATTTTTTTTTCTTGCTTCACATACATTTCAAAGTTTTCCTTGTTCCACTCAGTCATCAATGCTACTCTGCAAATTTTATTCTCAGCCCAACACTTTGGAAATTGTGAACAGCTCCTTAGTGCGTTTTTTTATATAGCAAAGAGCATAATCTGCATCCATGCCCTTTTTTCAAAACATTTAATCCTAGAAATCTTTGCTTTTTTTTGACTTCCTTCCCTTTATTCTCCTTCCCTGTAATCCTTTCAAATAAATCCTTTCACTGTTCTTTTCATTTTATAATTCTATAAGCACATTATCTTGAGAGAACTTTAGCGTCCTTTAAAGTAACTTTACTCACTTTTTAACTCTCATAATTTTCAAAGACGGAATCAAAGAGGGAGATAAACAAGAGTTTGCTTCACTTTGTATTTAGTAAGTGAGGTACGCTGCAGGTAATAACACTGCATGCCTGATTGGTAGTTTAGTTGTCAGAGGAAGACAGGGCTAAGGGGCACTTTATCAGAGCAGTTATAACACTCCAACAATGGGAATTATTTCATACCCTTTCAGCAAGAATTTCTATTAGCTCAGTAAAAGATACATTTAATAGAACATCAAGAAAGAATGGCTGGTTAACTTTCTATTTAAATAAAAAGCCATGTGACTATAATTGCCAATTTTTTGGCCTTCTGGTTAGCGCCTGATGTTCATTGTTGGCCTAACTCATAAAAAATAGAGGGATTCTTGACCTTCTACATCCACATTTGTTGGGCATCCTGTATGAATTATGGTCATTCTATATCCTGTTTGTCAGAAGTAGTCCTAACCTAGAGCCTCCTGATGCAATTCCAGTTTTGGATACTAGGGTTTTTTGTTTGTTATTGTAGGTTTTGTTTTTTTTGTTTTGTTTTGTTTTTTGAAAGAACCAACCTGAGAGGAAAAAAAAATCTTAATATAGAGAATAGTAGTCTCAATTTATAGTTTTTCTTTATATTACTTAATAAATGTACTCAAAATATATTAAATGTGTTTAAGAATTGTTTTATTATTCTAGTAGATAGGAAACCAGAACTAACTGCCCATAGAGATGGTATAAAATTAATATGACGAAAACATATTATTAACTTCTGACCAAATACCTTTGCTTGGAGAAGGCTATGAAACTAAGGCCTACCTCTCTTTTATAAAAAGGGAGATTAGCGAAAACTGAGGGTAGTTAAATAGATCTTAGTGACAACGTGAGAATTTTCTCATGATGTAATCAGAAAGATTGAAGCCAAATTGAAAAGAAAATCATTTTCTCCCCATGTAATCCAAGGTAATTTAAAGCTGTGTCTTTAATACTTAAAATCATCTCTATACCAATAGTAGTACATGTCATGCATATTTTGGAGACTGCCAGAAGAAAAACCCTCTTAATCTTAGCATATAGATTTATCATAGCTGTTTTAAACTCCCCTGCAGTTTTCATCTTTTCTAATCATTGAACACAAAGCATTATTCACTTAATATAGAGGGCTAATAAAAATGTCAGTGTCCTTTGAAATATTTACTAATTAATGGCCACTATAAGTCATTTTTTTTCTTGTAGTTATGGTTTCTATCATGGTAAATAACTATATTTAGTTTTAAGAGTTCTAAAAATTTAATCATGCTTAATCAGCATGACAGGTCTGAACAAATTGCAATCTTGTCCAGAACTAAAGCAAATATCTAACTAGGGAGAAGAGCAAATGTTTTAAAGTCAAGTTTTTAAAAGAGACGCTAGTCCTCAGTCATATAGCTCACATTCATTTTCTTTAACTTAGTAAAGAATCCCTTAGTAAATCTGTAGCTTCCTGAAGGCAATATGATTGCCCTGAAGATTTATATTATGCTATGAAAGTCATATTTATACTCATACACAGACACACACACATCCTCACCCACACATACACAAACACACAAATAGAGCCCTAGGCAGAGTCCAAACTACATCAGAAGGGAAACAGGAGACTGAAAACAGAAAGTAGGCACAAAGTGACAAGAAAAGATGCTTCACAGCATAAGAACTTAAAAAAAAAGAAAATCTCTGAAGTCGCAATTCCAATACAGCCCACAGAAACCCTCTTTCCTTGCAATATTGTTTATTACAACACACATTTTTCTTTCAGGTCCACTGCAATAGACAGGACCTCCAGCATACTCAGAAACATCTCAATTTCTGAAAACAGGCTCAGGCTCAAATTAAGACTTGCTTATAGCAGAAACTCGCAATATGATTTGAAAAGTATTCTGAAAAAGTCCTTTACCCACAATAATTATTGATCATTTCTTATGCATCTATACACAGATTTTTGCAAGATATTTCAATCTGGAAGGCAACTCCTTACATTTATCTACCTAGAAAACTCCTACTTAGCTTTAACGCCGGTCCAACTATTTCCCTTATAATAATCTTTAGGCTTAAACTTGTTTTGCTTGTGCTCACACATCCCTATTCTTTAGGCTTTATTACTTTTATGTATTTTATTTCATTGCCTCCCTCACTAATGTAGATTTTGAATCAGCTCCTGATAGTTTCAAGTATCAGCTTGGCTTTTTAATTAGTTTAGAGACTTAAGGAAGGCTCAAAAATTTTTTAAACATCTTTTAAAATTGTAATACCTTATATTAAATTAAAATTAAATTAAAATAAACAAAATAAAATAAAAATATTATTATCTGTATTTTTCTGATGTTTAAATAAATTTATATATTACATATATATGTGTGTGTATATATATATAGAGAGAGAGAGAGAGAATATATATATACACAAAATGTCCAGCGCATATTTGAGACTCAAAACATGATGGTGAGTAGTGTTGTTATTTTTTTAACTTTACTATAGAAAAAAGTTAAAATCTTATCCTTAAGAGCTATAAAAGAAGTGTGTATTATGCATTTATGTATATAACAGGTTATATATCTTGCTATGCTTTAAATATTCATGTCCCTCCAAAATTTATATGTTGAAACCTACACACCAAGGTGATGGCATTAGAAAGTGGGACTTTTGGGAGATGATTAGGTCACGAGGGCTCTTCCTTCATGAATAAGATGAATTTACTTATTAAAGGGGCTACAAAGACATGCATGGCCCATCCAAGTATGTAAATGGCTTGCAGACCCATGGTTTGACCATATACTTACTAGGTATGTTTGATAAATTCCATTTCCTTAGCATGTCCTTCTTTAAATTACATTAATAGATCCATTTGTATGGATTTCTTCATTAATCTACTTTAGTAGCTTACAATATGACTGTAATTTTGCATCTTTAATTATTATAATTAAGTTCTGGAGCTATGATTATCTAGATTAGCATCAGTCTCACTCTTTTCTCTCAGTATCTTTCTTCCTTCATCCTTAACCAAGAGTATCTGGGGCTTATTCAGTCCAAAAGAGTTTAGACCTGCTTCCAAACACCAGACATATAAATAAAAATAGAAAATGAATTTATCCACAGTATTAAACTTTTTTCCTGGAAGGAAGTATATATTGACAAAAATATAATCAGATTATTAAAGCAAGAAGACAAGAGATAAAAATATTCAACACTAAGTGTTTTTTGACTTCCAAAATAAATGAAATTGGAACACAATTCCCTTCCTTTTTTCTATATCACTCCCTTTGTTACAAACTGATATTTGCTTGCTTGTACAAACCAGAGAAGTTGTGTATGTTACTGCAAACCAAATAGCTGTGCTGATGTTAGGTAACATTTAGTCTCCATCTTTCAGAGAAAGATATGGGAATGTCACCCATATAGAAATAAGTACATTTATAGATAAACATAAGCATATAAAACATTTTATTTCCATACCTGGACACAATGCCTGGAATGTTTTAAGTGCTAATTAAGCTATAGAAATATTTTTTAATTTATTCTATATCTATCTCCTTGTATTTTTATAGATAATAGGTTCAATCAATTTTAGTCATATTCTCAACTCAAATTTATAAAACATATACTTCTTTCCAGAAACTGTGCTAAGTTCTTTACATATATTTTCTCCTGTTGTCTGTATATCAATTCTATGAAGTGAATATTATCTCCAATTAACAGGAAACTGAATCTTAAAAGGTATACCTGAATTGCTCATAATACCTAATGGAACCAGGATTTGAATTAATTTCTCTCTAAATCTGGAAGCAAGATGATTAGCCAGCATGCTAATAATACTAACTCTCTGCTAATTAAAATGCAAGTAATCCTGGATGAATAACATGATAAATCCTATAACATTAATGTAAATGTGTTTCTTAGATAACTTTCCTCCAATGTAACAAATTGTACGTTAGAAGGACATGATATAAAGGTAAAGGATGAATTTAAATATTAGAACAAGTGATAAAGGGGAGAAAGTGTGCTACACTCAGCCAATCTTATCTTTATTTTCTACTTTATTATTCTGCTTTGCCTAAGATATTAATATGCAATCAGTTTGAAAATTAACATATTTAGAAAAGAAGTACTTTTATAGTTTTATTGTATGACACACATGTGACACATAAACACAGATACAAGAATGTGTCAAGCTTACATGCAGACATAGTACAGATGAATTTAAGTGGTATAGATTACTAATCTGTTTCTTTCTTTCTAACAATTCTGGATTATATAATATAAGAAAATTAAAAATTCTGATGGAATATTTTTCATCCAAATTATATAGGAAATGTTAAGATAAAATTGTATAACTCTACTATATTTGATTTCTACCAGTTAATTTATCTATCTAGAGATCTATCTCTATTTAACTGGAAGCCCTCCACACCAGAGGACACCAAGGATTATACATGCACTTTAACTTTTTAAAAATGGAATTTGAAAAATTACTCAAGGTTGTTTTTATTGTGTAATACATGTTTGCAATAACAAACTAACAAGGGGAGATAAGAGCATAAGGGTAAAGCCACTTAATATTTTAAACAAAAAAAATTAATCAGGTATAATTTTCATTAATAGAGTACATAGGTACTTAAACCATTTTAGAAGTAAAAAAATTATTTATGTACATTGCTTACATTTTCATATATACACATTGTGATGGGTTTCTATCTATTTAACATTTCTCCCAGTATGAAACAACAACAGGAATAGGGGCCACTTCATAAATGTGCTTAATGCTTACAGATAATGATACTTCGGTAAACTTTAAAATTTAAATGTTATCTGGGAACATCTTGAAAATAGGGATCCTGCCATGTTCATCTTTGAATACTCAGTGCTTTGCAAAATGCTTGACTTATAATAGCTGGTGATGATATTCAGAATTAGTTTTCCCCCTAATATTTCTTAATATTGCAACTACATTTAGACATTCATTTAGACATTCATTTAAGAATTGTATATCTTGCTGTCACATTCAACAGTTACATGTAGTGTTCAACCTACCCTTGTAATGATCTAAATAATACATTTTAATCTCAGAATTGACTATGAGCACTTATTCTAACCTTTGATATGCAGTTTATATAGATCCTGATATTTCCCTCTTACATTGTTATCAATCTATTTATGATATAAAAATTTTCATGGCATTGTATCAAAATATTGTTACTACTCCTTAGACACTATTAGTCACAACTTCTAACTCAGTCTGTCTGAGTTTATCAATATAAATCTTGTAAAGTAGAATCTCTGGACGAACTCAGCATATTGTGCAAGTGCACTTCTGGACCAGTGACCAGACTCTGAATTAATTATGTTTGGTTACGATGTTTACTCTTGATCCAAAAAGGTCTGATTAAGTGGATGATGGCATCACATGGTGAAATAAATGACTGAATAAGGACAAGAATGTGTTGATTAGTTTGTCAGCCAAGCAGACATGGAGACTGACATTAATATAACTATTTCCTGCTTCTTAAAAAGCTTTTCTGTTCTTTATGTTTATTTTGTGAGACTAGGTCTCCCTCTCTTGCCCAGGCTGGAGTATAGTGGTGTGATCATTGCTCACTGTAACCTCAAACTCCTGGGCTCAAGCAACCCTCTTGCCTCAACCTCCTGCAAGCTAGGACTACAGGCGTGCTCTGCTACAATAGCAAATTTTTCTTCTTCTTTAAAAAATTATAACATTTTGACTTTTTTTTTTTTTTTAAGATGGAGTCTGCTTCTGTCACCCAGGCTGGAGTGCAGTGGCGTGATCTCAGCTCACGGCAACCTCCGCCTCCCGGGTTCAAACGATTCTCATGCCTCAGCCTCCCGAGTAGCTGGGATTACAGGAGCGTGACACTGCATCTGGCTAATTTTTGTACTTTTAGTGGAGATGGGGTTTCACCATGTTGGCCAGGCTGGTCTCGAACTTCTGACGTCAGATGATCCACCCACCTCAGGCTCCCAAAGTGCTGGAATTACAGGTGTGAGCCACTGCGCCCAGCCTGCTTTATTCTCTGAATATTTTACTTCAAATTTCTCTGTTGATAGGCACCTTAAGGTTTTGTCCTTGGATGTACACTATTTTTCTTTGTTTTTTCTCAAGACATAATAATTCTTATGAATTCCTTTATCACATATTTTATGTGTAGTTCTTGAGTCTGTAATTTTGGCTTCAACCATGCTCTGAAATGTTAAATCTACTTTTCCAACCACCTACTTGCTTTATGTGCTTGAATGTCCACTATATTTATGTATATTTGTTCAAAAACAAACATATTATACTTAATAGCCACTAAATTAATGTCCTCTTCTGAAACTGATATTTTCATTCCTGGGATGACAATTCTCTTAATTGCCAAGATTTGTCCTTGGATTACCCTTTCATTCTCTTGTCCTTTATCCCCTACACTTAGTTAGTTGCTGAGTACTATGTAGTCTGCCTCCACATTATTTCCTGTATCACCTTTTATGTATTTTCATATTCAGTACGTGGTTTATGCCTTTATTATTACTCTTAGCTGGACTAAAATATTCAACAATTTTCCGCTCTACACTACATATTACTCTCAGATTAATCCTCCCACGAGAATTTTAGTTATATCGGTCTCAATTTCAGTCAAGATTCAGGACAAATAAATGGCACTCTCAAAGTTGTGAATTTTAAGGGAGTTTCATACTAAGATTTAAAAAAGTGTTGGTCAAGTGAAGAAAAAACACAAGGGATAATACTATACCCAGGGTTTTACATCTCACTGTTTTTTACATTGTTATAGCTGAAGGAGATAAAAAAGAAAGTGATTATTAGAATCTAATGACACAAAAGGCTGTGTGCAAAGGCCACCTATCATGAGGGAGGTAGCAAGCCCAACAAGAAGGGAATCTAGGTATGTAAACCACTTTACTCTCCTTCCACTCACTAGATGGCCTGCAACAGCTTCTGACTGGGCAAACCCAACAGGAAGGCCAAAGCCAGATGGTTCCATGAATGTGGTATAGACAGGTGGGCTTCCTAGGGTAAGCAGTGGAAGGTGTATCTGAAGGGGAAAGTAGAGAACAGTGTAGCCACCTTAAACATTCACTAACGTGCTGTTGCCTTCTAAAACAAGCAGAATGCATTTAAAACTTTTCATTGAGTGACCTATATCTTTACCATTAAGTTTACTGGCCAAGTTGACCTACAGAATCAGTCCTTGCATTTTCATTTTCATTACATTATCTGACTTGTTGTTTGTTGAAATACATTCTTTCTTCCCTTGTCAAATCTCCTATCACCTGAAAAAATATATATACTTTAATCCTTGCATCACCATTTCTCATCTACATTTATTTTCCACTATATATATATAGAAGGCATAATTTTAATTTTTATCAATCCAACTTCTGTCTAACTGCACACTTACTTTTTTTCCTTTTTGCACTTTGTGGTTTGCAGAATTCTTAATTTCCCAAAAGACTCCACCTTACCCCAATGTACATGCCCTGTATAATCGCCTTACCCTTAACCGTAAGAAAGACCAGTGAATATGATGGAATATAATTCCTAGGATGACACTATTTGACATGGCAAAGAGATTTTTCAGATATAGTCAGTTAACTTTGATGTAATCAAAATGGAGGAGCTAAGTGGACATAACCTAATTAGATGTACCCTTAAAAGATACTGGACACTTTCTTAGAGAGGAGATGTAAATCATGATAGATTATCCTGGCAGCTGGAAGGAGCAGAATGCCATGTTATGGAGAGCACTACATGCAGGAACTGGTGGACAGTTTATAGAAGGTTTATAATTGCTCCCTGTTGATAACCAGCAAGAAAGCAAGGACCTCTGTCTCATAATTAGAAAGAATTAAGTTCTGCCAATAATTAGTGAGCTTGGAATAGGACACTGAGCCCACTGTGGTGGCAGCCTTGGCCAGCATGTGGCTTTCAGGCTGATGAGACCCCAAGCCAAAGATCCAGCTAACCCATACCCAGAATCTGACCATGGACACCATGAAATAATACATTTTTGTTGATTTAAGCTACTGAGTTTGTGGTAATATGTTACACAGCAATGCAAAACTAATATATACTTCAAGCATGTAAGTATCTAACTCAACTTTCTAAACTTAAAACTTACTTGAAGGCTATGATTATCTTCTACTTCTAGACGATAGAATACCCTCTCAAATTATAATCAAAACCATGCTCTTATAACAAGTCAGTTACAGAGTGTAGGTGAAAATTCATGCCTTATGACTTACCACACAGAGTAGCCTTTCCACCTCCATTCTCTAATTGTTCTCCTGATGAAAACAATTAGTCTAAATAGACAGATGGAGACCCATGAGTTACCTAGGTGGGTTCAAAATATTAGGTAATGGAGATAATCTAGAATAGATAACAGCAATCTATTTTCAAGGTGCCAAAGGGTAGTGTGGATTAAAAAAATTAATAATATTATACATATACAGGAGCATCAGTTTGGCTTTGTTTTTGTTAAACATAAATATTAGTTTTGCTGCTGAAAATAATTTTTTTACTAAGCAAAAAGATAG